>NC_050573.1:111967639-112267639 GCF_011100635.1 Trichosurus vulpecula
ACCCGGAGACCATCCAGGCTGTTCTGGGCTAGAGCCCTGCTTCCCTCTGCTGTTCTGTGGGTTCTGCCATTCTAGAATTGGTTCAGAGCCATTTTTTATAGGTTTTTGGAGGGACTCAGTATGGAGCTCACTCTAGTCCCTACTTACCAGCTGCCATCTTGGCTCCGCCTCTCGATTCTTTCAAATTTTACACCTCCTACCAGAAGTCTTTCCTTCTACCCACCCTTATTCCTACCCCCAATTGTTGGTCATCCCCCCCCTTCAAATTTATTTGTATTATTTTCTACAAATATTGCTTTTATGTATGCATACAAGTTTTATCTCCAATTAATATAGGCTTCTTTATTGCAGAAGTTGTTCTTCCTTCCTTCCTCCCTCCCTCACCCCTATCCCTCCCTTTCCCTCCCTCCCTTACTTCCTCCCTCCCTTCCTTCCTTCCTTCCCCCTTCCTTCCTTCTCCCCTTCTTTCCTTCTTTCCTTCCTTCCTTCCTTCCTTCTCTCCCTCCCTCTCTTCTTTCTCTCTTTCATCTTTGTATTTCCAGGATATTTCACAGTGTCTTTTATATACTAGATACATAAAAACATTTTTGGAATGCAATTGAACTGAATTTGTTGTTTGCCCTACTCAGGAGGCTATTGTAAAGATCAAATGAGCTAATGCACCTTAAGAGATTTGTAGCACTTAAAGCACCATGTCAATACATACTCTTTCCACTATACTACCTCCAACAATTGGGATCTATATTTGGCAAAGGAAGCGTCCACATTGGGAGTTCTTTACGTTGACAGAGATTGCATATCCTTCAGAATTTGTGAACTGGACCAAGTCACTTCTCCACTCTGAATCCCGGTTGTTTTATCTATAAAAGGAAAGGTGGAGGGGGAGGGATTAAATGACCTCAAAGTTCCCTTTAGGTCTGACATACTGTGACCTTGTAATGAATTTAACATTTTCTCGTTTTCCCATATGCTGCTACACCCCTTTTACACCCATCTGGGTGATATTCTGTTGCCCACATAAGCTAAGATAGCTTGCTGTCAAATGTTTTTGCTTTGGGTTTTCCAAGGATTTGATGAGAATATCCTATTGATTACTCTAATGCCTCCATTTAAAAGAATTCCCAGAGAAAAGCACCAGAGAAATAGCTCATTGCCCCAACCCAAGCTTAGGTTTGAGCAGGATTTGGTTACCTAGAAACCTGCCTCATCTAAAGAGGCATTTAAGCCCTGGCAGGTGCAAAAGGTTTGTTTGGCATTATTGGATCTGGAGCTATTTATAAACAGTACAAATGGTGTTTGAGATATATACAGGGATTGAGTAATGGTGACTGGGGAGGAGGACAGGGGTTGGTGTAGTTTTGCCTTCTCTCTCCTAAAATCCATTGATCAGCACTAACTTGGAAGCTGCCCCACAGACAAGCATAGACTCTGACTGCAGCTGTGTTGCTGAGTCTTTGTTTTGTTGTGAATCCTCCTGTTTCAAAATGAAACTGATTGCCAAGACCCAGGTGTACTAACAGAATGGGGCCTCCTATCTGGCCATATCCCTCCTGGCCTGAGGTGCTACTGTCACATGTACTGGTCAGTAACATTCTGAAGACTATTGAATAATGGAAGGCAAGGGGCCATGTCAATCTTCACTCCTCCTCCTCTCTCCAACTCATTAATACATCTGGGTTCTCTATAGTCAAACTACATGGGTTGTTCTTCATTTCCTTCCTCCCTCCCTCCCTCCCTTCCTTCCTTCCTTCCTTCCTTCCTTCCTTCCTTCCTTCCTTCCTTCCTTCCTTCCTTCCTTCCTTCCTTCCTTCCTTCCTTTCTTTCTTCCTTCCTTCTTTCCTTCCTTCCTTCCTTCCTTCCTTCCTTCCTTCCTTCCTTCCTTCCTTCCTTCCTTCCTTCCTTCCTTCCTTTTGGAAGTAGGCAAGCTGCCTGTGTGTACTGAGAAGTCAACTTTGGACCTCTAGTCCTTCTCTAAAGTGACAAAGGGAGGGGAGAATGCTCTGGATGACTTGCCTCTGCATTCCTCCTCCCTGAAATTCCTATAAACCAAGTGAAAATATATTGTTCAGTTATTATCTTTCCTTTATTCCCCTCAAAATGAAGGTGAAATGGTAAGTGACCCCCAACTAATGGTTTCTGTATAAAACTTGCAAATGTCAGCTCTTTAATAAGTACCAGAAAAACTCCACCAACATTGGTAGGGGAAGTAGTCACAAAATCAGTGCTAATAAGTATAAGCCTGGTACCCAAACAAAAAAGCAAATGGTCTGGGAAATGAAGGCCCTGGGTCTGATAAGGCTGATGTCTTTTAATAAACGGTTTAGCTTCCCTGAGCCTTAGCTTCTTCAGATATAAAATGAGGCATGATAATACTTGCATTAACTACATCACAGGATCAGGTGAGATTGTACTTTAGAGCTATAAAGTGCTTTATAAATGCCAGCTGTTATTATCATTATTGGTATTTTACATCAGAAACCCAAAGAGAGACTCCACCAAAGATTGGAATATAGCAGTAGGTCAAAGTATATGGCAGCACCAGGGCCCCAATCAGAAGAGCTTTTGGACTAAATGGAGAGTGATAATAGACTTGCCTTAAAGGGATTGTTTAGCGTTTTTAGAGTTAGTCAGAGAAATGAGTAACCTAAGAGGGGTTACATCATTTCTCTACAGCTTGTAGCTGGAAAAGACCTCACATTTGGAATAAATTTAGGCCTATGCTGGAGCTGGCTGTGTTTGCTACACTAACTTTGACAGTAGGGGAGAAAGGAAGCAACACCCAAAAAATATCCTTTAGGGAAAATACTCTGGGCAAAGACTCTGATGGAAAAATAGCCCCTTTTTAAGCTTGGTTGTGCCAATAGAGAACTCATCAGAGATTGACGAGGAGATAAGAACATTCTTTGCCTTTATTTTGTCATCGGACTATGTATGATGAGGTTAATGGCCATTCTTAGATGCAGAATAGCAGGCAGCTGCTTAAGTGTTTGAATTAAGGAGTATTGGATAAGATTCTTACTTGAATTCATTTCTCCATTTGTCTGTTATCCTTCCTGAAATTGCCAGTCTTAAAGACTCATTCCTTTGTTTTTAAACTACATATCCAGAAACACTTTATTACAAAATCAATTCCGAAGTTACTGGCACCCAGCTTCCGAATTTTTGTTAATTCCCAATTACTGGCAGTTAAAACATGCTATAACTCATTCAGGAAAGAACCACATTGTCTTTTGCCAGTGTTGCCTCCTGCTGGCCGGCATATACAACTGCCTAACATAATATCTCTTCCCTTCCACTTCATTTCATCCCACAATGGTAAATCATGTAGTATATGTCATGTTTCTCTATCCTTCAGTGCTCACAGTTCAGATATTTACATCTCCATCAATTTCTTTCTCACATGTATAAATATATCCATAAACTTTCCAACTCTGAAAATGTCATGAAATCAGTGCTGCCATTGGTATGAGAAAGAGTACTCAATCGGTTCCCCCATGGCTCTACTTGCCATCCCTGTGATTTTCCAAACTAAAATGTCCCTTCTTGGCTATCACTTCCCTTATTACAATGTATGCTATTGAGGACAGGAACTGTCTCTGTCTCCTTTTGCATTCATATTACCAGTATGTTTGACAATGTTTGACAAATTGTAAGCATTTTGGTGGATGGAGTATAGGGCTAGAATTCAGGAAGACCTGAGTTCAAATCTATCCTCAGACTAGCTGTGTGACCTTTGGCAAGTCACTTAACTCTGTTTGCCTCAGTTTCCTCATTGGAAAAATGGACTGGAGAAGGAAATGGCAAACCACTCCAGTGTCTGCCAAGAAAATTCCAAATGGGGTCATGAAGAGCTGGGCGTGACTGAAATGATTGGCATGTAAAGGCCATTTTCTTTCATTTATGCATCCTTCCACAAATGTGAATCTATGTATAAATCTTGTGATTCTTTCAGTTATTTTAGGAATGATATCAGGAAACAAAAAACTTCTAAATGATTAAAGCTTTTCAAAAATAGAAGAGCTTCCCCTTCTTTACCCTCTTTGGATATATTCAAATAGAGGCTAGATGATCACATGGGTATGTTATATTGGAAAGTCCTTCAAATATGGGTTCAAATAGATGACTGCCGATTACTTTCAGCTCTCAAATCCTCTAGTCATAATACATGGAGAGATAATGACCAAGGAGTAACATGAAACGTCCAGGGCTGGTCTTGCACAGTGGCACTAACTAATTAAGACAGTGTGGTCCAGGGCAGGAATTCCATAGGTGAAAGGCTTAAGTCCTGAACATTTGGCCTGTGCTACCAGTGTTAAAGTGGGAAGATGATAAGGAAATGTTCTAATGTTGGGAGTATAATTTTTCAGTTCTAGAATGCTAAAATATAGACATTAGGATTATAGAGTCAAACTTCACCTTAAAGATAAATATACTGAAACCTGGGGAGAGGTGAAGAGATTTGCTTTAGGTTATTCAGATAACAGCAGAAATAAGATTAGCATTATGAACTCTCTTTCCATTTAGAGTGAGAGACAGAGAGAGAGGGGGGGGGATAGGGAGAGAGAGAAAGAGATAGACAGAGGGAGAGAGAGAAAGAGAGGCAGAGAGAGAGAGAGAATCTAGAAAAGATAAATGAACAGTCTAAGATCACAAAGCTTATGAATAAAAGAGTTGAGTTTAACATTACTGTCTTCTCATAGACTGTCAAAGCCACTTTCTCACTTCAAGCATTTTGCTCAGGTGTTTATGTCCCCTCCTCTCCTCCCTACCTTTGCTATTCTGTCTCCTAGTTTCTCAGTCTGTGTATTTCTCTTTCTCTGTCTCTGTCCTTCTCTGTCTTTTTCTCTCACTACACACCCACCCATCTCCCCCCAACACATATACAGTCACATTTGGGAGTCATGAAAGAAATAATCCTAATAATGGTTGGTAAGCTTTGGGGCACACCTGTGTCAAAGAAAATGTGATATTAGTTTTGAAGTAAAATTGGATGTAATTTAAGAATATAATCTCTTGAGAAGACTCATAAATTCTTTTCTAACTTGCTGTGAATGTTTCCACCTACTTCCTGATCCTCTTCTAAATGAATCCTTCTTTAGCAAAACATTAGAATTCAAGCTAAAACCACACTATTTCTAATTCATTTTTCTCTCCTGTTTTGTTTCATTACCAGTTTTGGTTTTCTGACAGTATTGTTTTCTATTGATCTTATCAGAAATATAGACAAAGAGATGCATTATTTTGGGTGGGCTATCCTGAGAACCTAACTTCCATGTATATTTTGTATGTAAAAAAATTGTTCCTAGTTCTAAATACCTGACTTTTAACTGAACTTTAGCAAAGCCCATCTTTAAGTAGGGAGAGATAGTTTAGTGCAGTGGAAAGCGCTTCCAACTTGGAATCCACCCCACACTTGGAATCAGGAGATATGCATTTGAATTCTGCCTTGGCAACTTAATTCCTGTGTAAATTTGGGAAAGCCATCTAACCTTTTCTAAGTCTTATGTTCTTCATTTAAAAATATTTATTTTATTCTGAACTTCAGTAATAAAACAAGCATTTCCATAATGTTCTTCATTTTTAAAAAGGGGATGTTAAAACTTGCCTTACTTTTCTCAAGAGGTTGATGTAAGGATAGCACTTTGTAAATCTCCTTAAAATGCTGCTCATTTTTAAGAGGATTTGTTTTTTCCAATTATATATAAAGAAAATTTTTACATTCATTTTTACAAAATTTTGAGTTCTGTTTTTCCCTCCCCCTCTTCCTGAGATAGTAAGCAATTTGATGTAGGTTATATGTGTGATAATGTAAAATATCTTTCCATATTAATCATATTGTGAAAGAAGTAACAGACCCCCAGAAAAAAGGCACATGCAAAATGATGTAAAAAAAGCATACTTTGATCTACATTTAGAGTCCATCAGTTCTTTCTCTGGATGTGGATAACATTTTCCATCATGAATCCTTTGGAATTCTCTTGGATTACTGTGTTGCTAAGAGGAGCTAAGTCATACATAGTTGATCTTCAAACAATGTTGCTGTTACTGTGTACAATGTTCTCCTTGTTCTGCTCATTTCACTTTGCGTCAGTTTATGTAAATCCATGCTTTTCTGAAATCTGCCTGCTCATCATTTCTTATAGAACAATAGTATTCCATTACACTCATATAGAACAGCTTGTTCAATCATTCCCCAATTGATGGGCATCTCCTCAATTTCCAGGTTTTTTTGACACCACAAAAAAGAGGCTATAAATGTTTTTGTATAAATCGGTCCTTTTCCCTGTTTTAAAAATCTCTAATATACAGACCTACCAGTGGTTTTACTGGATCAAAGGGCATGCATAATTTGGTTACCCTTTGGGCATAGTTCTGAATTGTTCTCTAGAGTGGTTGGATCAGTTCACAAATCCACCAATAGTGTGTTAGTGTCCCATTTTTCCCACATCCCCTCCAATATTTGTCATTTTTCTTTTCTGCTATATTAGCCAGTCTAATAGGTGTGAGGTGGTTGCATTTAATTTGCATTTCTCTAATCAAATTGTTTTAGAGCATTTCTTTATATGACTAAAGATGTTGCTTATGGTTTTAGGGAAATGTTCATTTTTCTTGCTCATGATATTGACTTGCTTGTTGGTCAAACAGGCCCCTTTAGGTTTCTTTATCCTTCTACATGCTTGTCCTAAATTAAGTCACAAACAGTGAAACATATTTATTTACTTTCCTTTGCATGAAACCCAGCACAATGTCTTCCACAACTGGACACTGAAGGGATTATAGTTCATTGTGTTTTTTTTTTGTGGTGATGATTTGTGGTGAGGCTGATGTGGATTCTGATGAGGTTATGATGAAAATAATGATTGTAGCAGTGGTATTGAAAACTGACTATCCCTTTTCAAAGCACAATGAAGGATCTAATGTGATAGTTCATTTGTTATTTTCTATTAAATTTGCACAACATGCAAATGTAAAATCCAAACTTTAGATACCAGGGATAATTGACTATACAGGGTAATCCCAATCAGCCTTGCAAAGCACTTTGAATATGATCCTCACAAGTACCCAGTAGGAACAAAAAATATTGTTACCCCCATTTTATAGGTGAAGAAAATGAATTCTAAGAGAATAAATAACTTGCCCACAGTCACAGGACTAAAGTCATTTTTCTCTAGATTATAACTCAAGTATTCTTCCTCCTACCTCTCATGAAAGGCATAAAAATGTTGCTTCTATTTTCAAATGAATACAAAAAACTGTGAAATAGAGGTGTAGATATTTAGTGCTGATGAAAATTCAATTCTGAACACACAATTGTTCTATGCCTCTGGTAAATCACTTAACCTCTCAATGTCCTAAGAAACTCTCTAGCTCTATATGTTGAAGAGCAAGTGCTGACCTGTATGGTAGAGGGTATTTCTTCTCTGGGAGTTTCCCATACCAAAGAAATCACAGGTCTGGTCAAAATCTCTGCTTGGATTTATAATCCTTTCTATCAAGTGAGTCAGTGTGCTTTGACTCCTTCTCTCCTCCCCTCACTGCTCACACCAGTCTAGGCTTTGGTATTCACTACTTACTTCTCCAGTGACCTGAAGTGATAGGCAGTGGAGATAGAGCCCATGGAGGTATGGTGGGTGGGATGAGAACAACTGTGCAAAGATCATTGAGGAGTGTGTCTCAAGAAAAATTATCCTCAAGCACCTAGGGATTAGCCAGTGGTACTCTTGGCTGCTGCAAGAGCCTATGGCTTTCTCAGAGTCCAGTGGGAAACATTTGAAAGCGGCATTTTCATCAGGGAAGCACATCCACCTCCCCAAAGTTGCCTTTCCCTTAGAAGTTTTTCTTTTAGGTTATTGTTGGGTAAAAGCATGTTCTAAATAACACAAAACAACCAGTGTTTTTGATTGAAGTATTTGCTAAAGTGGATATTAATAGATTTAATTCTCTCATTTGACAGAATTGATTAAGAGACCAAAGGTCAGAAAGTCCTTTCACAAGTATACAGGGTATTCCTAAAGTCTGGATACATAGGCAAAAGTGCATATTTTCAAGAAATGAAATGATTGAAATTTTCAACATTTTATTTAATTGGAATATTAACAAATAACACATTCAACTTCAAATAACATCAAATGATTTTATATTCATATTCCAAGAGTGAATGTGCTAAACTTGACGGCATCGAGTTCATGTGAATCATGCAAAGCACATCAACCTTTGCATCACAAATGATGGAAATCATATTGAAGATGTTATTTGTTAATATTCCAATTAAATAAAATGTTGTTGAAAATTTCAATCATTTCATTTCTTGAAAATATGCATTTTTGCCTATGTGTGCAGACTTTAGGAACACCCTATATATCTCACTGTGAAGTGCAAATACCTTGTTGAGGAAAGTTTCATTGGCAGGAAGGATTTAAAACCTAAAAAAATGAAATGAAACATGGAAACATGGAAGAGAAACATGGAAAGATTACTATGAATTGATTCATATGGGAGTAAACAGAGAGGTAGGAAGACAATCTATACAATTAATACAACAACGTAAATAGAACAACACTTATTGAGTTTAGACTTCTGATCAATGGAATGACCAGTCTTGACTCCAGATGACCTACATTGAAGCATGACTCCTCCTTTTAAGGAGACAAAGAAAGATGGTGTACTACCGATATGGAATAAGGCAAACATCATCAGAGATGGCCAACATATGTTTGTTTGGATTACCATTGACAGAATTACCATCCTCCTAGTCATCTAGGTTCAAAACTATGGAGTCATCCTTGACTCATTCTTTCTCAACTCCATCCCCATATCCAATTGATCACCAATTCCTGTTAATTCCATCTTTGCAACATCTTTCTTATATACCCCCTTCTCTCGTTTGACACTGCCACCACCCTGGTGCAGGGTCTCATAACCTCATACCTAGACCATTATAACAACTTTATGATTGATCTCTCTGCCTCAGACCTTTCACCCCTGCAGTCCATCCTCACTCAACTATCAAAATAACAAAGTTTAGGGGGACCATATTACCTCCTCTATTCAATAATCTCCAATGTATCACCATTAACTCCAGGGTCAAATACACAATCTTTGGTTTGGTTTTTAAACCTCTTCATAACCTGACCCACTCCTACCTTTCTAGTCTTCTTCTACCTTATTCATCCCCACATACTTTGTGATCTGTGACCCTCGCCTCTTGGCTGTTCCTCAAACAAGACAATCAATTTTCTCACTCCAGGCATTTTATCTGACTGCTCCTCATGCCTGGAGTATTCTTTCTTCTCATCTCTGCCTTCTGATTTCCCTGGCTTCCTTCAAGGACATGACTTCAAAATCCCACCTCCAAGAAGGCTTTATCAAACCCTCTTTACTGCTAGAGCCTTTACTCTGTGATTATCTCTAATTTATCCTGTATGACTTCTTATTTGTACATAAGTATTTGCATATTGTCTCCTCCATGAGATAGTCAGCTATTTGAGGGCAAGTGCTGTTTTGTCTTTCTTTATATTCCCAATGCTCATCACAGTGTTTGGCACATAGTAGCTACTTAATAAATGCTTATTACCTTTACTTCATTTGTATACTTAAAGTCTTCTTATATGCAAAGAAAGCGACCATTTATTTTATCATGCCATGATAAAAGTTTTATATTATTTGGGGACCAAGAGCTAGGTATTAGGGATTAGGGTTTGAAACCAAGCATCTCTTACTGCCACTTTTAGAAAACACCAGAACAACCATTTCCAGTAATCAGAGATATGAAGTAGAATGGGCTGCTTCAGGAGAAAGTGAGTTTTCTGTCACTGTAACTTTTCCTGTAGAGTCTGGATGGCCACTTTATGATGCTATAGAGGGGCTTTCTGTTCAGATTTGGATGACATCTCATGTTCCTTTTTACTCTGTGATTTTATCATCCCATGAACATCGGGGATGCCAGATAGCTCATTATGAAAATGGGAATAACCAAGCCTTCCAGTTTCTTGATGGATTTTCCATGGATGGATAGTGTGACTAGAAATCTCTGTGCTTCCTGGCATCTCTGCTACAAATTTCAAATACCCTAGCATTAATTTCCAAACATCACAACATTGACTAATCATTAGTATTTAGTATAAATCAGTAGTAAATTTGAGATAGAAGCTCAAGATGCCCAGGCCTTTCCTATGTCTCTCTGTCTAAGAACAAAGAACCTCTATCTGACTGAATGTAACGGGAATGTTTCATTTACATAAAGAATGCCATCTAAATAGCTTTTAAACAGCTAAAATGAGCACAATGCAAGAAGGCAGCTGTGTAATACAGCTCACAATCCTCCCAGGGGGGCAGTTCTCTGAAAAAAAAATAGAGAAAATATACATTTAAAAGTGGACATACATATTTAGTGCGATTGACAGATACAGTAAGGCCCAAGATATTATTCAAATGGTTTATGTCTCTGACCTTTTACAGACTCACTCCTGAAATCCCAGGGTGAGGGTGAGTACTGAAATTAAGCAAAATCATATCTGAACGTAACGAGAAAAATCTTTGGATTCTTTCAGAATCAATGACAATAATCTCTGGTTTTATGGGACAAGGAAGACACCTTTCTAACTGTCTCAGTGAAACCTACTTATCTAGATGAGCTTGAAGAAAATCTATACTTTATTAGAGATTATTGTTGATTCCAGAATGAAAGAGAGAGAGGGGGAGACAGAGAGAGAGAGAGACAGGGGGACAGATCGAGAGACAGAGAGAGACAGAGAGAGAAAGAGAGACAGAGACAGAGACAGACAGAGAGAGAGAGACAGAGAGAGACAGAGAAAGCAGTGTAGACAAGATGGAGCTTTCCATATGTTTAATGCCCAGAGTTCTTAGACACTTCTATGATAGCTCCACAGTACTTAACAGAATCATCATGGTAAATGACTTTGCTCATTCTCTTTCTCTGAGAAAATAGCTTCCTATTAGTTAGGCACTAAGTGACCTATTATTATCCTTGATTATGCCAGCCATTTTATAACATTAAAGTCAAATGAGCCCTAGAAGCAATTGCAGGCCATTTATGAAATGATTATCATTACTATTATTATTATTTTTCAAAGAGTATTGTCATGTAACTTTGGGCAAACCTCTTTTACTTGGTGGTCTTCAGTTTTCTTATCTTGAAAATGAGTGTTGGAAGTAGAGCACAGTGGAGAAATTTGCTGGACTTAAAAGTCCAAAGACCTTGCTTGGAATCCCAGTGTTATCATTCCATCATCTATCACTAGCTGGGAGATTTGGGGAAAGTCTTTTGATGTCCCTGAGCTTCAGATTCCTCATTTGCAGACCAGCTTTTGGCAAATCAATTTACATCTCGGGATCTCAATTTTCTCATCTGTAAAATGAGCAGATTGGCCTAGATGACTTCTAATAAGGTCTCCTTCTGTTCTCCATCTATGCCTCTCTTACCTGGGATAACAACAATTGTATTAGCTATGACAGGGCTGTTTTGAGGAAACCTTTTTATAAACTGCTGTAGAAATACGCTCAGACCAGTCCAGTGATTTGACTAGCCTCATATGGCTAGTGACTGGTAGAAGTGGAAATTGAAATTGCGTTTTCCTGACTCCCAGTCCAGTGCTCTGTTCATTCTTTATTGATGACTTTAGAAAGGAATGTGTCAAAAGAGATTATCCCAACAGTCAGTCAATAAATATTTATTATATGTCATATAATAAATATTTATTAAACTCCTACTATATGCTAAGCATTGGGGATACAAACACAAATAAAAACAGACAATCCTTGCTCTCAAGTTGCTTATAATCTAATTGGGGAAGACAACATTCGAAAGAAACATTGTATGTCTTTGCTTTGTAATGTATATGATGACTTTTTTTCTCAGCTGTCTTTTCTTCTTTATTGCATTTGGTAATGTTAATATCAAAATTGGTTTAGAATGCATGGCAAATATAGCTTTGATCCCACAAGTTCTTTGCTTTGATCCAGCAAGAACTGAATTCAAAACTGGCTTCTGACTCAATAACTATGTGACCTTGGGTAAATCATTTAATCTCTCTGGGCGTCAGTTTCCTCATCTGTAAAATGGGATAAGAATATCCATTGTACCTCCCTCTCTGGGCTGTTGTGAGGCTTAAGTGAGGTAATTTGTATTGTTGGGAAATTCTCAACCTAAGATCCTCCCCAAAGTGCTCTGCAAACTTTAGTTATAAAAATGTCACTCAGGTTGCAAAGAAAACCATGTTGAGTTGAAAAGAGAAAGTAGTTTAGGATTCAAAATTTTCCAGGGTTGGTGTTTATGTAGATAACTGAGAAAACACTGATATTTCTGCTACCTGTTTAATTGTATAAATCAATTTCAGCTAAAGTATTAATGAATGATAATGGTTTAATTTGCCAATCCTACCAAGTAGCCATTGTATGGCTCTTAGTGCCTCAATGCCCATTCCATTGCTAGGAAATTGAGGAAAGATAGTTATGTAGGTGACTGGCTGCTCTGCTGCAGGTAAGGTCAGCCTAATCAAAGTAACCATCATTCAATCCATAACAGGCAAGGAGAACTCATGTTATCAGTATGAGTATTTATACATCAGAAGTTAGTAATCACTACAAATCTGGGCTTGATTTATTGTTTTGTTGATTGTCTAGACTGAAGAAGTGTAAACAGTGCAGACTAACTTTAAAAGTGTATGTGAATACATTTTCCTGCATTGCCCTCTACCCCGAGAACCCAATTGTTAAACATTTACTAGAAGACCTTTGTACAGTTCTAGTTACTTCAACTTCTGCTTATATGGCATAGACTCAAGGCCCTTATGATTACCCTATTCAAAGCTTTCTCTTTGCTTTAATCTAAATCAATGATAAAAATTATGAAAGAGCACAGCATCAAATACGGATCCCCTGAAAACCTCTTACTGTATTGCCATTGAACCATTAATAACTATTCTTTGAGTTTAGGCATCCAACTCTCTTGGAATCCATCTGATTCTATTATTACCTGGTCCATATCTCTTTATCTTCTCCACAAGAATAGTATGAGATGATTCATCAAAAGTTGGGCAAAAAATCTATGTAAACCACATACACAGCATTCCTCTCATTCACTCATTTAATAAGCTACAAAAGAAGAAAGAAATGAGAACACTGGAATGATTTGTTCTTGGTGAAACTATGCTACTGCCTTTTTGCAGTCCCTGCTTTCTTTGCAAGACGTTCAACACCCATCTCTTTAAAGATTCATTCTATAATTACTGCAGTATTCAAATCAAATCCTGTAAGCAGAATGGCCTTTGTTTTCTTTGAGTGACTCAGTTTATCCCATTGAGCCTTGCTGAGTGCTAGGCTCCAGGCCCAGAGCCCTGTTAGGTGTGGAACCTTGGTGGGGTAAGGCTAACTCCAGGGAGGGCCTAGTTTACATGTCTGGGATAGCAGAGGCTTTTTTCCCCTGAACTAAGTGAATGTTCTGAAGTTCGGGGTGCTGGCTTTTTCCCCTGAACTAACTGAATGCTGTCTGTTGGACTGAAGTAAGCTTGTCAGCCCCTTCACTTTGCTTCCCTTGGTTAAGCAGATCGAAAGAACCTGTGCTTTCCCAGTCAACCCCTTCACCTTGCTTAAGCAAATCGAAAGAACCTGTGCTTTCCCGACCGGATGGTTAAAAACAGCTTCCGTTGGAGCCAGAGACAGCTACAGCTACAGCCGAAGCTGAAGCAGGAGCTGCCTGTAGCAGAGCTGACCTACGTGTGGACCAAGGAGTGCTGAGCAAGGACTTGAGGCCAGTGGGTAATCTTTTTACTGTAGAGGGGAAGCATGTATATGATTTTGCTTTATACCATCATGCTTCTCTGTGGCCTCCTGGTTACTCTTTTAAGGCAGACTTATTGGGCATGGAGGCTTTTGATCAATATATCAAAATGGGGATGCTGGTTTGTTGGTCTATTACTCTGGAGCTTAAATATATGTTTTGATTCTTCTGCCTACTACTTTGAGAATTCCTTATATCCGGCAGTTCCGAACCTTTCAGACATATATATGATCCTCTTTGAAATTATAAATTCTGCCTTCATAATACAAATCCACTGGCTTATAGTCTGTAGACTCTTTTCTTTCTCCCTTTAAAAAATGTGACATGTCATGTCTGATGTATGTACATACAATGAACACACATAGTATATATGTATATATATGTATGTGTATGTAAATGTCTACACACACGCACACCAAAAATCACTACCTTTTCTGGGAGGGTGAAAAATAGGGATATTACTATTAATACTACTAGTACTACTATTACTACCACCACCACCACTGCTAGTAATAGTAATACATTTGCAATTGATGGTAAGAAAACTGAGGCTTAGTTTCCTCATTGGAATAATAATATCTGTCTGCTCATCTCCCATAAAAATGTGTGTGTTTATGTATATATTTACATACATACATGTGTGTATATGTATGTATATATTTGTAAACACACACACACATATATATTTGCACACTCATACACATATGTGTGTGCAATTGTGTGTCTATACATATGTATATAGATATATGGTATAATGACACCTTTAACTAATTCCAAGGGTTATGAGGAGTAACTGAGCAATAAAATTGCCTTTAAAACCAAAAATTGTCACATAAATGGCAGTTATAATATTATTAGTATTGTACCCCTTTTGCAGATAAGTAAATTGAGGACCCAGACAGTTGAAGTGGCTTGCCCAATATTATACATTTATTTAGTAGGAGAGTTGGTCCTAGAACCTTGGTCCAAAGCCCTTTCAACCATGCCATGCAAATGTTTTCTCTGGTAGAACCTGATTTATCCATTAGAGGTGATAATATTCATCTATAGCAGACTGCTAACAATAATCCCAAAAGAAGACTTTTGCATTAGGTGATGTTATTCTCTCTTACCTAGCATGCTTAATGAGAGTAGCTCCGAGGTATGAACCTGGAAGGATCAAAGAATATGTAAACAGGCCCTAGAACAGCTCATATACCGTATATTCATACAAAGATAACTATGTTGGTCCCATTCTATGTCTAAATTAGGGTAATGTTGGAGGAGGGGAGTTGATCTCTCTCATGGGATCCTATTATTCCTGGGAAGGAATCAGTCCTGGTAATAAATTAGGCACTTTCAGGCAATTATATAGGCCCGTTAGTGCCTTACAGCAGTAAATGCATCATCTTGGTGGACTGGAAGAGTTAGTGTCCCTCCTGAAATATCTACCTTGCTACCTGGAAGTGACTTGGACCCTAGGGAATATCTGGCTTGCTGGGTTGAACTGAAAGACACAAGTACCTCCCAGTGCAGTGATTCCGTGTTCCCATAATTCATGTTCTCCTTTTTGTCACTGTCTGGGTAAAATCATTATCCTACATTTTCCAATGGGAAATAATCACTGTAGTGGAACTTGTACAGTTTCAGCATTCTCCCCTCCCCCACCCATGAACCAAGGCACTGGTTTTACGATGCCATTGTCACTGCCCCTGAGGCTTTAGCCCTCTAGAAAGAGTGGTTTCCAGTACCCATGACTTTCCAAGGTTGCCAGATCAGCAAGTGCCTTAATCAAAAAACCCAACCTCATTGCCTAACTCCAGGTCACTGACTTTTGAATGACAGTATGAAATGTACATTAAAACCAGTGGAGGAAAGATGATACTTTCTGTGGAAATTCATAAATTAAATCATTCTAACACACCAGGGAAATTGTAATGTAATACACTCTCCAAGGGAAGAGAGACAAAGGATGAGACTTTCTCTACACTTCTGCTCTTAACTCAGCATGTCTTTATGTAGGTACCTTGGTAATATGGCAGCCAGCAGCATAAAACATTGATAAAATATATTCAGTGTGCATCTAATTTTCAATTATAAGTAGGAGATTATAATAATAACATAATAATACCTTGAATTTATAGGGCTCATTTCCTCATAGGGCCTCAAAATGTTGCACATAAGTTATCTAATTTGTCCTCATAAGTTTTCTATTTTAAAATATTGCTGGAACAACATGAAAATAAAAAGAACTCTCTAAAAACATTAAATGAAGTTCATACCAGGTTCCATTTTTATATTTCTATGTAGCTACTTGTTTAGTGCTTTTTAATCCCAATGAATCACTATTCATTCTTTCAAAGCTAGAATTTTAAATATGTAGCTAAAAAGAAGAAATTTAATAATAATAATAATAATGATAACCTGTTTATGTGGGGGGAAAGGAATGGACATTTATTAGACTCTTACTATGTGCCAGCCACTGTGCTAACCATCTTACAAATAATTTTCTTATTGCATTTCTTCACAATACCCTGTGAGGTAAGGAAATAATCCCATCTGCATTTTATAGATGAGGAAACTGGAGTTCAGAAGGCTTAATGAATTTGTCCAAGGTCATGTGGCTAATATGTGGTTGATCTGATACTCCAACTCCATTCCTTACTTTAAAATCGAGGTTCTTGGGGGTGGAGCCAAGATGGTGGCTGGAAAGCAGGGACTTGCTGAAGCTCCCCCCCCCAGGTCCATCCAAACACCTGTAAAAATGGCTCTGAACATATTCTAGAGCTGCAGAACCCACGAAATAGCAGACAGAAGCAGGGCTCCAGCCCAGGAAAGCCTAGATGGTCACTGGGAAGGGTCTATTGCACAGAGCTGGGAGCAGAGCAGAGCACAGCCCAGTGTGAGCTGCACCAGGACCAACCAGACTGGGAACTGGGTGGAACAGGCCTGAATCATTGAGCTGCAGCAGTTACCAGACTTCTCAACCCACAAAGGCCAAAAACAACAGAGAAGGTTAGTGGAAAAACTGCTAGAGTGAAAGGATGCCCAGTCGGCTCTAGCCCTGGGGGCATGGAAGTGGTGCAGCTCTAGGACTGCTTCCAGAGCTCCAGCTGCAGTTGCTTCTGGCCCCAGGCCCACCCTGTGGGAGGAATTAAGCGGTAGATCAGAGCAGGAGTACAGAGCATGCTTGGATCTGCATCAAGGTGTAGGTTGGCAGTTCTTGGGGGAGGAGGAGCACTGGTGTGGCAAAGTTTGCTGTGTAAAAGTAGCTTGGAAAACAGCAGCACAACCCCTAAAGCTTGGGGCAAAGTACTCTCTACTCTACAAGCAGTCATACCCTGACAAAAAGCTCAAGGGTCAAGTAGTTGGCTGGGAACATGAACACGCAGCAAAAACTGACTCAGATTCAGACTCAAACTTTGGAATCTTTCTTTGGTGACAAAGAAGATCAAAACATACAACCAGAAGAAGTCAACAAAGTCAAAGAGCCTAAATCAAAAGCCTCCAAGAAAAATACGAATTGGTCTCAGGCCACAGAAGAGCTCAAAAAGGATTTAGAAAAGCAAGCAAGAGAAGCAGAGGAAAAATTGGGAAGAGAAATGAGAGTAATGCAAAAAAATCATGAAAACCAAGTCAATGACTTCCTAAGGGAAAACTAAAAAAGTACTGAAGAAAATAACACCTTAAAAATAGACTAATTAAAATGGCAAAAGAGCTCCAAAAAGCCAATGAGAAGAATGCCTTGAAAGGCAGAATTAGCCAAATGGAAAAGGAGCTCCAAAAGACCACTGATGAAAACACTACCTTAAAAATTAGATTGGAGCAAGTGGAAGCTAGTGACTTGATGAGAAATCAAGATATTATAAAACAGAACCAAAGGAATGAAAAAATGGAAGACAATGTGAAATATTTCATTGGAAAAACCACTGACCTGGAGATTAGATCTAGGAGAGATAATTTAAATATTATTGGACTAGCTGAAAGCCATGATCAAAAAAAAAGGGCTTAGCCATCATCTTTCAAGAAATTATCAAGGAAAATTGCCCTGATATTCTAGAATCAGAGGGAAAAATAGGAATTGAAAGAATCTACTGGTCACCTCTTGAAAAAGATTCCCCCCCCCCCCACCAAAAAAAAACTCCTAAGAATATTGTCACCAAATTCCAGAGTTCCCAGGTCAAGGAGAAAATACTGCAAGCAGCCACAAAGAAGCAATTTGAGTACTGTGGAAACACAATGAGGATAACACAAGATCTAGCAGCTTCCACATTAAGGGATTGAAGGGCTTGGAATATGATATTCTGATGGTCAAAGGACCTAGGACTAAAACCAAGAATCACCTACACAGCAAAACTGAGTATAATGCTCCCAGGCAAAATATGGATTTTCAATAAAATAGAAAACTTTCAAGGTTTCTCAGTGAAAAGACCAGAGCTGAATAGAAAATGTGACTTTCAAAGACAAGAATCAAGAGAAGCATGAAAAGGTAAACAAGAAAGAGAAATCATAAGGGACTTACTAAAGTTGAACTGTTTTGTTTACATTCCTATATGGAAAGATGATGTGTGTAATTCATGAAACCTCAGTATTAGGGTATCTGAGGGGAATATACATATATATATATATATATATATATATATATATATATATATATATATATATATATAGACATAGGGAACAGGGTGAGTTGAATATGAAGGGATGATATCTAAGAAAAATAAAGTCACATTAAGGGATGAGAGAGGAATATATTGAGAGAAGGAGAAAGGGAGAGATAGAATGGGGTAAATTATCTCACATAAAAGTGGCAAGAAAAAGCAGTTCATTGGAAGGGAAGAGGGGGCAGGTGAGAGGGAATGAGTGAATCTTGCTTTCATTGGATTTGACTTGAGGAGGGAATAACATGCATACTCAATTGGGTATCTTGAAAATAGGAGGAAGGCAATAAGAAAGGGGGGCAATTGAAGGAAGGGCAGATAGGGGGAAGAAGTAATCAAAAGCAAACACTTTTGAAAAGGGACAGTGTCAAGGGAGAAAATTGAATAAAGGGGTTCGGGACAGGATAGGATGGAGGGAAATATAGTTAGTCTTTCACACCATGACTGTTTATGGGAGTGTTTTGCATAATGATACATGTGTGGCCTATGTTGAATTGCTTGCTTTCTTAGGGAGAGTTAGTGGGGAAGGAAGAGAGGAGAGAACTTGGAATTCAAAGTTTTAAAAGAAGATGCTCAAAAAAAATTGGTTTTGCATGCAACTGGGAAATAAGATATATAGGAAATAGGGCATAGAAATCTATCTTGCCCTACAAGAATGTAAGGGGAAAAGGAATGGAGAGGGGAAGGGGAGTGGGGTGACAAAGGGAGGGCTGATCGAGGAATGGGGCAATCAGAATATATGCCATTTTGGAGTAGGGGGAAGGGTAGAAATGGGGAGAAAATTTGTAACTCAAAATCTTGTGGAAATCAATGCTAAAAACTAAAAAATATTATATAATAAGGTATGGAATGAACAAAAACAAGGTTCTTTTCACTACATGACAGTGGCTCTTAATGGTGCCAATTTATTTAAGTAGTATAAGTAGTAGTCAGTTTAGGCCTATATAGATGGATGTGGATGTGAGGATGCTCCAGGCCTTCCTAATATAAGTGATCCCTAGAGCATGGACAAGTGTCACAGTGAAGGTTTGGGGGCCATGAAGGCTCAGCAGAGAGAAGAGAAGATTTTAGAAACTGGAATACTTCATAGAGTTTTTGGAGTTTCCTGTGTCTTTTATCATTTTTATTAATTGACCTACTGGAAGGAATCAGGAATGCTGAACAGAGACACCGGATAGGGTAAGTAGGGTGTCCAGTACCAGCTCCCTACACTGAAATTGACATTAATAAAGCATAATTTGGACCATGTCACTTCTATTCTCAAGGAGCTTCAATGGCCCTCTATTGCCCAGGTAGAAAACAAAATTTTTCTGACTGTAATTCAGAGGCTTCCAAATCTGATTCCAGTATGTCTTTGCAGATTGATTTCCCATTACTGCCCCCTCACATATGCAGTATACTCCAACCAGTTGGACTACTTGCTGCTCTGTATACATAGCATTCAATCTTCTATATGTGTACTTTTAAACAGGTTGTTCCCTGTGCCTGAAATTCTCTGGTTTTCAGAATACCTCACTCCCTATAAGCATCATTTTAAATGCCCTTTAAGAGTCATTTCCTTATTCATCCAGTCATTAGATCTGCCCAATGTTATAATCAATTTTTATACAACTTATATCCTTTTCTTTTTCCTTTCCTCTTGCTTTGCCTTTCCCTGCCTTTCCCCTTTCCCTGCCTTTCCCCTTTCCCTGCCTTTCTCCCTTCTTCCCTCCCCTCCCCTCCCCTCCCCTCCCCTCCCCTCCTCTCCCCTCCCCTCCCCTCTCCTCCCCTCCCCTCCCCTCCCCTCCCCTCCCCTCCCCTCCCCTCCCCTACTCTCCCCTCCCCTCTCCTCTCATCTCCCTCTCCTCTCCTCTCCTCTCCTCTCCTCTCCTCTCCTCTCCTCTCCTCTCCTCTCCTCTCCTCTTCCCTCTCCCCTCCCCTACTCTCCCCTCCCCTCCTCTCTCCTTTCCTCTTCTTTCCTTTTCCTTTCCTTTCCTTTTGTTTGCTTTTCATGAATATACTCTATATAAAACAGATTATATGGTCTTTGAGAGCAAGACCACATTTGCTTTTGTATTTGTACACCTAGCAAGCAGTGCATGATGTGGCACATAAGCGGCACTCAAAAATGCTGAGTGATTGAGCATTGTCTGACTCCTCTCTTTCCAAATTTGGCATTTACTCTTCCTCCTTTGGACTCAATAATTCACTTGGCTTGCACCTTGAACCTCTCTGATGTTGTAACCCTCCTTCACCTTGTTCTTTGTTTCGTCTGTAATTTCATCGATGTAGAACATCCCAGGTGTTAAATCTCTTCACCAACGCATGTCAACTGCAATTGTAATGTTGAGATATCTGGAGAATTGAAAAGTTAAGAAATTTGTCCTTTATCACATGGCTAATATTCCTTAGAGGAAGGACTTCAACACAATTGACTTCCTGACTTCAAGATTATCATTTATCTACTAGACCATGCTCCCTGACCTCTTATGCACTTATCGGACAAGATTTCAAATTACATTTATTTGTGATTGTATCATACACCTGTCTTGATTGTGAGATCCATGAGGGTCAAGACTATGTTTTATTCTATGTTTACATTACATCTTCAGTCCTTAGTGCAGTATTTTGCATATCATAAGGGTCTGAGAAATGGTTATTGAAATGAATAGGTGGAACCCACAACTTCATCCTCATTTTGCAAATAGGAATCTGTAAATTGGTTCATGAATGATGCATCTTGCCTCATTTTAAGTTGGATGAAAAACCAGCCATTTTTAATTAGAATCCAAGGCTTATGACTTGACTTTGCTGCTTAGGAACAACTGAGCTTAATTTTCCTTTTCCTGTTCAAGATGTTTGAGGCTCAACCTGTCATCACTGTGTTTGAAAAAGGAGGTTGATCAGCTGGTGAATATCCAGGGGAGAATTCTCCTAAGATTACAAGTAAAATGGAAAACATGCAATGAGATCAACAATCAGAGATGATGAGAGGAAGTTTCGTCTGAAAAACAGACAAACTATGAAAGACACAATACATATCTTAAATTACTTAAAGGCTCTTATGTTGTAGAGGCATTAGAAGGTAGAAGTAGGAGCAATGGGGGGAAATTATAGAAGAGGTGATTTCAGTAAGGAAACACTTCCTAATAATTGGAAGCATCTCAAAGTGGAATGTTTTCACTGAGGTGTGTGTGTGTGTGTGTGTGTGTGTGTGTGTGTGTGTGTGTGTGTGCCTCTTTCACTGGAAATTTCCAAGCAGAGTTTGGATGGAGAGCACTGTGGAAAGAATTCTCTTGGGAATTATTGGTTGGATGAAATGACCACTGAAGTTCCTCTTTGCTTCCCTGTTACACATTTTCCTCATCAATGTTTCCTCCTTTTTAAAATAGGGAATCACCTAGGAGATTCTAGCAGCAGCCTGTCTCATTTTTTTCCTGTGGGTAAGGTATGGCTAAAGAATGAATGTGAGAGAGCTTATTTACAGCCAGGAGGAACAATTAATAAATTAATGAATTGTGGTTTCATTTAAGGGTCTATTTTGAAAACTGCTTACAAAAGAAAGGGTCCTACTATGATTAAGATTATAAATCAAAGTATTTTCATTTCTCTAAATATAATTTACATTCTCAAATTTTGCATTTCTTTGTAGGGGAAAGGATTATCAGGTATGTTCATATCCTAATCCTAATCACTCTCTGATCAAAGTAGAGGATTTTAATTGGAAGAAACTAACAAGTAGCCTTGATAATAGATATGCAAACAAAAGTAAACTAGAAATTTGTTCATTGTTCCTTGAGTGTAACTCATGTGTCATCTGGGCCCCAGACCTTGACACAATGGACCAAACTCACATTGGAGTCTATTCCTACTAATGATCTGTGATCATTTTGCTTCTCATCTATGATTTTACACGGGAACATCTCAATTTGATTTTTTTCTCAAGAATCTTTAACTCTCATGCAAGCTTCAGATTTATCAGATATGCAAAATAAAATAAATTTTATTTATTTAAAAATTTGAACCACTCCTGTGCCCAAGAGACTTTAGTACAGCTCTTTTTATCTCCTCTAAGGGGATGCCTCTCACTGAATCCACAAAATCGGTGACCCATCCTGGGGGAGCCTAACCACCTTAAAAATGGCCAGGGTTGACACCCTAGGAAAATTATTAGAGCTCATGTTTGGCTCATGTCTATGGTCTCCCTAAAGGTAGGAGGTAAAGGATACTTAATGTACAATGTAAATCAGCTTTTAGACAAGTATTTATTTCCTTTATACAAAAGAAATGCTTAACACAAAAGGCTATCACTAGCACTTGTAGATGGTAAAACTTCCTTTTATACTGTCCCTTGGGGCTGATACTTCAGAACATGAAGTGGTTTGCAGGATTGCTGAATAAACATTTTACATTCCATCTTGCTTTGAACTATCCCCATTAAAGAAGATATCTTCTGTCAATCCGGGCCTGGGATTGAGTTTATCCTCTACCCAGTTGTTAAGTTTTCCAAAGTAGAAACTCCCTCTGCCACCAGTTAACTATGACAGACCCAGGATTTCTAAAAATCTTGAATTCATAAGGTTGCCTCCAGAGCTCAACATTAATCTCAGGATCATTGTCTGGTTACCTATACTCAGGAAAGAAATAAAGCAGAAACATTAGGCAGGGCTTCAAAGTCTAGGCTCAGGCCCACCTAAACCTGTACTTCAGCTGTTATGTGCTCAAACTTCAGCATTTCTGCTAGGGTGGAGGAAAGAGCACCAGCTCTCTCTTCCTCATCCTTTCAGGGATAGACTAGAATATTCCCAGTATAATTTGAAGACAGGAAGAGAATAGAGCATCTGAGGGCTAGGAAGAGAAGAGAACAATTGAGGGTTAGTCAGAAGTTTCTTTTTGAACCACATTGAACCAGAGGCTCTTGTTCAGCGGTCAATAAGCAGATTCCTTCATCATGCCCAAAGAACCTATGTCCTTTATTTTTTGGTGGGGCAAGCAAGGTGGCTCTGCACAAGTTTCATGGCCCCTGTTATTTTTAACTTGACAAAACATGTAGAACACACTAGCACATGGCCTTCAACATTCTGGGGGACATTTAAATAGTCCTCATCTCTGGTGGCTCTTTCATTCCCTCTGGACATGTGCAGTGTACATTATTCACAAAACCAATGAAATAACATCTTCAGGTTGTTTCCCATTGCACATGACTCTCTGCTATGCTAATACGTCTCCTTTGGGGTCACATAGAACCCCAAAGTATGACCTAAAAGACTGTATCAACCTTCACATTAATTTTGATGGCACTGATTCCTCTTCTACCTACTTTCATTGAAGCTGTGAATCCCTTTCCTTTCTCTCATCAAGGCTCCATGGACATTCAGGTCTCTCTCTGGATCCCCATGTATGCTGCTGTCTCTGTTTCTCAAGGTGCATTTCTTAGTGTATGTATCTATGACTACCTTGACTATCTCATGAGTGAATGTTTATGTTTACTTTCTGGGTCTATGCAGCTGGTGAGTACCAGTATCTTTTTTAAAGGTTAAGCATGAGGACAATACCAAGTGTGTGAACCCAATTATTGTGGTGCCAATTTGATGATCCTCCCTGCTGCTGTATGAATAAAGGAAGAAAAGATGGGAATTAATTGTCTTTGGTCAGAGAACTTATACTTTGTCCAGGAGACAAAGGAGCAGGATACATGTAGTGGCAAAGGTAATTTCTTATCAATGGAAAAGGTCTATGATTCTTCATAAGTTAGTTGATTAGTATTTGTAAAACACTATGAGACAGGTAATGTTCTAAGTGCTTGGCTACACATATAAACATAAAAAACAACAGGCCCTACCCTCAAGCAGCTAATTCGAATGGAGAGGGGGAAAGAAAATACATAAAGGGAATACTCAAAAGCAGGGAGGAGGCATGCTTACTCTGGAGAGTGGGGGGTAGCTTGTCTTGGTGCCTCCCAAAATGGAAGTTCTGGGAAGAACTCACCACTGGGAGAGTGGACCTTTAAGGGAAGAGGGAAAAGGTAGCTAAGTCATAGATGTGAAGACCAGAAGAGGAGGCATTGCTGGTCTGAGGCTTTCCCTCAAATGGATGTTGTTAAACAAAACAATAACTCACTAATGGAAGAAGAGACTAGCAGAGATATGCTGGTTCCCAGAAGAATGGATTCTTGGCAACCTGCTTTATGGATGAAATGGTCAACGCATGATAACAAACTGAGATCTGACCTCTTTAATAATGACTGATATTTTTATAAAGTTTGTAAATCAGTACACAAATATTATCTCTCTAGAGCTTCATAACAGCAATGAAGTAGGTGCTAGAGATATTATCTCTGTTTTATGGGGAGGGGAGGGAAAAAAAGGTTTAGACATACTAAATGACTTGCCCTTGTTTAAACTACTTCTATGTTTTAAAGGGAGGATTTGAAGTACAGCTTCCCTAACTCCAAGTTTAATTTTAATACTTATACTATGCCTGCCACTTTGGGGCCATTGATTGATGGGCAGAGCCATGCTATTCTATTTAATATGTTGAAGCTCAATGGTTGCACAACTTGGAAAAACAATATTTCAAATCTGGACAGTGGTTCCCTTGCTTAATTATTTCAGGACCACAGACAGAGCCTAGTTGTCACTTTCTTTCTTTATAATTTCCTACCAGTCTCCAGTTTAAAAACAATTTAGTATGGAAATACTGTCACTGTAAATATAGCAGTCAATTATATAATCAGACCAAAGAGTATACAAAAAAACTAAATAATGTGGGAAATTATTAGATTTTTAAATTATCTAGCTTAAAAAACTTTTTGAATTAGTCAACTGTCATCTGTAAAATGAACTGAAGAAGGAAATGGCAAACCATTTTAGAATCTTTGCCAAGAAAACCCCTAATGGGGTCAAGAAGAGTTGGACACAACTGAAAATCACTGAACAACAACTCCTTTAAGTTAATTCACAGAAAAGTCCCAATGTTAATGAAGTGTGCTGTGGGGAAGTCATAGTGTCCTTATGAGCTCTATTTAGACAACAAGTGAATACAATTATTGGATAAAATATTCAAACATCCACATACCAAACAAGCTATCAATATTCATTTCTCTTGGTTTTTCTGCTATTTACTTTGTCAATTGGAATCCAATTCACATAAGAGTCTAATTTCTACACAGGTTAACAGATAAATTACTATAAAGAAATAGAAACCTAAAAGAAATTTTATTTATTCCCTGTAGCCTGTGAATCCATGTGACTCATCTCGTATTGGCCTAGATATCTTAGTAATAGTTTAGTCTGGGCTTATTTGGTGTCAGAATTACCTTTGTACCTTGGTTAATCAATATTAATAATAGCTAACTTTTATATGATGTTTTAAGATGTAAAAAATGTTTCACATGCATCATTTCACTTGGTCTATATAATACTAAAAAGTATATTACAAGCTCCTTGAGGGTAGGAATTGTTTTTCATTTGGTTTTGTAATCCTATCATCTAGATCAGTGCCTTACATACATTGCAAATTTAATGAACATCTTTTAGTTGGACAGAATTGAAGTAAATAATGTGTGTTCCCACTTTATAAATGAAGAAACTGGTGCTCAAGAGGTATATAAGGTTAGCTCATATCTTTATACCCTTTTATTCCTATAAAGAGATTTTCTTATGAAGCTTCTAGTTTCCATCCAAGTCTGCAGGAAAACAGGATATCAGATATAGAATAGGTCTTGTTTAACCTGAAAAGGGGGGCATAATGACAAAATGTAATTGATTCAACAGTTAATAAAAATCTCATGTCATTTTATGCAGGGCATTAAGTAACCTTCCTCTCTGGTGAATTATACCTTCCCTCTGTACATGTACAATACATATTGCTTCAAAATAGTAATGAATTAATAGATCTAGGGTGTTTCATCTTATAATTCCCTGCTGTACCAACCTTTTATTATTATTGTTATGATACTGCAGCCTGTGTGTCTTTCTCCACAACCAAATGATCCTGGACATGACTTTCTCCCATCTTTTCTCATTGAAGTTAAGGATCCCTTTTCTGTCATCGAATCTCTATATCTCCTTCCTCACCTTCATCTGGCACCAGCCCTTAGGTTCCAATGGTTCCTTTTAGGAAAAGCAGTATAGATTCAGGACACCTGAGTTCAAATGCTAATTCTTATAGTTAATACCAGCTACTAACTATGTACTATAGTACATTTGACCATGGACAAGTCATTTATCTTCCCTGAATCTCAGTTTCATTATCTGCAAAATGAAGACAGTAACATTCTCACTATCTTTATCTAAAGGTGAAATGACCTACCTAAGACCCTGTAGTAGCAGAACTGGGATACATAAAGTCTTCTGGCTCTGGAGTCAGAGAAGCTAATTTCAAATTCTTCTGATGACAATATCTATGAGACCTTGGGCAAGTCACTAAACCTCCCAGTCTTCAGTTACTTCATTTGTAAAATGAGGAAGTAGGAAGAGCTGTCTTCTGAGGTTCCTTTCACTTCAGCAGGTCACCTCAAACATAAAATAAATCAATCAGCAAAAAATTACTAACATCTACTATGTTCTGAACACTGTAGATGCAAAGAAAAAAAATAAAGAAATCTTCTTTCCTCAGAGGGCTTACATTTTACCAGGGGAGGAAATATGCACATATACGAGAGTATGGAAGATGTCCCACAGATTTCATTGTGGAGGATGGTTTGAAAAGGAGAATTTTTCATCTCCCTTCATCCAGGGGATTAGGAAGGATTGGTTGACCTTGCCCATGCCTCACCCTACCCTCCAATGGCTGGTTCAGGGCATGATATTATCTTGAACTCTGGAACCTCTGGGAGAGAAGAATACTCAAATGCTACTGCTGCAAAGAGATCTATATGTTTGGAGATTATGTGATTGGCTTGTCAATGATCCCCGTTCCTTTCTCTGAGAAATGAGAAAGGTGAATTTTATCCTTATCTAAGGACAAGGGTCCAAACCTCTATTTTTGTTTTCTGTTCACCTTACTAAGGCCCTATTCTCTGACCATGTACACTTTATGAAAATTGTGGATCACACTCATGGGTCCCATAACTCTGATATTGGACTTTTTGCTTTATCCTGCCAGAGCCCAAGCCTCCATGGCATTTGCCCAGCTGTGTTCTCACCAAACCCCTGGGCAGCTACCCTTCTTACCTCTCCTCATTATTAACCTTTTCCTTGACTTCTAGCACCATTTTATGTGTTCTATGCCCCAATATGAATGTAAATTCATTGAAAACAGGTAATATCTTGTTTGCTTATAACTGTGTTTCCCTTCAGAGACATTTAAAAACTGCTATTGTAGTAGAAAGCACCACCCTCCAGCTTCAGTCCTACTATTCTATTTGAATTGGGCAGAGATAAGACTCAGAGTTTTTAGTGATTTAGCACTCCTTTCTCCAACATACACACACACACACACACATCAGTCAATTCAAGCTTTGACTGAATGAATATTGCAGTTTTAATAAACTGTATAAATAAATAAAGTTTTAATAGAGAGACACTGAGGTGAGGAATCACATGCCGCTGGAGAATCTGGAAAGACCTCATGAAGAAGTTACTACTTGAGCTGAGATTTGAAAAAAGCTATAGATTCTAACAGGTGGAGTTGAGGAAGGAGTGAATTCTAGTCATTAAGTTGTGGTTCATACTTTGTTTTCGAAGATGACTGATGACATCATGATGTTGGGGTAAAGTAGTAGAAGATGGGTGATGTCTTAACTTACATGTAAATTGGATTTGTGAGACAGGGTTGTACAAAGTCATTAGCCTCATCCCTCTTCCAGTCATAGAAGTCCAGTGGCAAGATGCAAGTCAGCATGACTGACGATGCCCTGGGATGCAGTAAATGACCTTGACTGATATGTCTGACCAAATTCTAAGCATTCCACAGTGCCTGCTTAAGCCACCTTCATGGCTGTTGGAATAAATTTTTCTCATCCAAACATTTTGCCAGGGAAAGTTTTCATGTGCTTGCAGTAGACATCCCCTTAACTCACTGATAGGTTTGAGGACTGCTGTGGTTGTACTCAACCTGGTTTAGCCCCTCTGCCAATATGGTTTACCTGGATGTGGCCAATGCACATGCTATAGCTTTGTGGAGCCACAGATGAGCCTTGGATGACATGTGGACACCAAGAATAAGCAGCCCTGAAAAAGGCTTGGCAAGTCTTCATACAAGAGGTGCTTGTCTTCCCTGAACACCCCATATACCCCTTTGTTAGGTACAGCCTGGGCTAAAGCATAGAGACAGGAGTTGGAATATAGTGTATGAAGGACAGCAAGAAATTATTTGGGTGGCTTGTACAATGAAAGAGAATATTGTATCAAAAAAGATGGCATTAGAAGTAGCTAGGTGTCTCAGTAAATAGAGCGTTGGGACTGGAGTCAGGAAGACCAGAGTTCAAATGCAACCTCAGACACTTGTTGGCTGAATGACCCTGGGAAAGGTTATGTGCCTCAGTTTCCTCTACTGTAAAATAAGGATAATAATAGCAACTACTTCACATGGTTGTTGTGAAGTTCAAGTGAGATAATATTTGTAAAAATTGCTTAGGTTAGTTCCTAGTACATAGCAACTACAATATGTGCCTTTGATCATTATTTTATTTTATTTCTAATCCAGTGCTATTTCCTATTCACTTATTACTGTCACTCAGTCAAACAACATGGATCACATGTCTGTTCTACAAGAAACTTTGAACCAGGCTGTGTGAGATAAAGAAGAAAGGGAAGCCATTTCCATGATAAAGGGATGTCGCATTTTATGAACTATCTCAGGGACCTCTGGCACCTGCTGGATGACGTAGAACCAACTTTCCCAAAAATCTCATCAGAGAAGTACTCTTAATGTTACATACATAAAGCTAATCAGTGTGATCGTGTGTGCGTGCGTGTGTGTGCGTATGCCAAAGAAACACGAGAAAAAAGATCAAGAAAAAGGAACTTACTGATTTTTTTTCCTTTTCCTCACTGGAGCCGTCAGGCTATTGTTTGTAGGACAATTAAGTCCAGATTGCAAATGTCCTTCCTTCATATGTAATAGCATCTCTCCTACAGTTCCCCCAGATTTCTGGTGGTGGTGGTGATGGTGGTGTTATAGAGGTGAGGTCAGCTCTCTCTCACCTAGCCTTATGGAGTTAGAGCAGGGTATGGTAGGTAGGGAAGTAACTCTAAAACAATTAGACAAGCAACCCCAAAACAAATGTGCTTCTTCCCTTCCAATCTTTCTCTCATATATTTCCTCTTTTACATACTCAAATGCCAGCTTTTGCAGGTAGGCTGTCCTTATCCCTTAGGCTCAAAGTAGTCTCTCCCTTCTTTGAACTCACATACCACTTCACACTTCACTTATGACTTAGTCACAACCCATCAGATATTGTACTTATTTGGGTACCTCAATCAAGGATTAACCAATTTAAAGAAGCACTTCAGAGAGTCATTAAATTTCAGATTTGGAAAACACTTCAGCATTCATCTCGACCCATCCATTTGTTAAGAGTCTGCTCTAGTCCAAACACAATGCTAGGTTTTGGAAATGCAAAAAATAAACAGCTGCATATTCCCTGCCCATAAGAACCATGAAGGGTTTAATGGGGGTTGGTAATACAAGTGCACAAATAAGTAGCAGATGAAGCAGGCAATGGTTCAGGCACAGGAGAGATCATAACAGAATGCTTTAGGAAAATTTGAGAAGGGAGTAATTGCTTTCAGCTCAGGAATCAAGGAAGACTTCTTGGAGGAAGTGGCATTTGGGCTGGATCTTAAAGGAGGGAAGGAATAAAGTGTCTAGATCTACACCTTGGCAAGATTATTTTAACAGCTATATGGAGGATTAGCTGGGGAGAAGACTGGAAATAAAGACAAGCTACAGGAAGATTAAAACTAATACAGAATTACAGAACAGTCTAATTTGAAGAATAATACAGAACAAATGAGAATAACACGATGAGACTTGGGCCTGTGATTTCATCTATGTAGAGTCCTCTGAGATGGGGAAATGTTCTCTGCTAATGAAGGTTTGAATAATCTCCACAGTCATTATTCTTAGTAATTTGCCCAGGTTCACATTGTCAAGATGCATCATATGCTGGACTTGCCCCTGGGTCTTGCTTGTTTTGACGTCAGTTCTCTATCCACTCTGCCAGATATCTCTCACCACATGGAAATATCACCTATCTCAGCTCTGGAAAGCATTGACAGATTTGATAATATCGATAAGACAAATTGCAACAAAAATAATAAATGAACTGTGTAACCATTATTTTATGTATTTGTGCAACTGTCAATGCAATATGAGTTTAAAAAAATAACAGCAAGATAGTGATTTATCCTATTACCATTTCTATTTAAACCCCGTCAAAAAACACGAGAAGGTTGGGATGTTAGCAATAATAATACAGTTCTCAGAGCCACAGATTTTCAGAGTTGGAAGGGACATCTAGTTTCACTCTACTGGAAAAAGAATCTCTTTTAGAAGAAATGACATCCAGTTTTCAAATGAAGACCTTCAGCAATGGTTAATTCCAAACCTCCTGAGGCCCCATTTCCTTTTTGGTGAATTGTTAATAAAAGGGCAGGTAGATGGTGCAGTGGATGGAGTGATGAGCCTAAAGTGAAGAAGACTCATCATTCTGATTTCAAATATAGCTTCAGACACTTGCTAGCTGTGTGACCCTTGGCAAGTCATTTAACCCTGTTTGCCTCAGTTTCCTGATCTATAAAATGAGCTGGAGAAGGAAATGGCAAACCACTCTAGCATCTTTTCTAAGAAAACTCCAGTGGGGTCACAAAAAGTTGGACATGACTGAAAACAATGGAACAATAACAAAATTGTTAGTAAATTGTTCCTTCTACTGAGCCTGAATATGCTTCTAGACTTTTAATACATTGTATCTAGTTCTTGGCCCCTCTAGGCACTAAGTAATCTAACCCTTGTTCTTCCTGATAGCCTTTCAAATACTGAGAGATCGCTGAAATGTTCTCCTTCCATTTCTTCTCTGCTCCAGGCTAAACTTTCTTAGTTCATTTGATCAATCCTTCACTAGCAGGGTTTGAAGGACCTTGCCGTTGCCAATTGCCCTTTTCTGGACTCAATATATCAATCACTGAGTATTTAGTAAGTACCTACTATATGCTAGACATTGTGCTGGCTATAGGAGATACAAATACCAGAATGAATTAATCCTTATACTCAAGTTGCTTTCATTCTCGTAGAGAGAGAAACCAAGTACATATATACATACATATACACGTACATATACATGTACATATGCATATATATACATAGATATGTATTGATGAATTGAGTACATATACACATGTATACAGATATATGCATTAATATATACATATATGTTATATGTATATGTGTATATACAAGCAAAGACACGCAATCTAAATATAAAATAAATATATACAAAGTAGCTAAAGACAAGACAGTTTAGGAGGAAGAGAACTAGCTCCTAAGGAGAATCGAAAAGACTTCATGCAAAAGATGATACTTGCACCATGTAGTAAAGGAAGAAATTGACTCTCTGAAGTGGAGTCAAGGAGAACAGCGATGGAGTATGGCGTGAAACAGACAGGTCGGTTTGAATGGATCACAGAGAACTGGAGGAAGAGTATGGTCCAATAAGCCTGGGAGGATTCAGATTGGGGCCAGATTGTGTGTGGCTTTAAAAGCTGAACAGTGGAGTTTTCAGGGCTATTCTTAAAATCATCATCTAGAATTGAACAAAGCATTGTAGATGTGGTTTATGATGCTATTTTGGGAGTTATTTATGATGTTATTATTGCGAGCTTCAGGTGTGGAAACTTGGGCCCTCCACTGATGCATTTTAGCAATTCTTCTCTAATATAAAGTCTTAGAGGGTAACTTGGGAGCACTGAGAGTTTTAAATTACTTTTTCATGTTCACAGTCCAGTACGGGTAAGAGACAAAGTTTCAACACAAGAAATATTATTATTGTCCTTTACATTGCACTTTTAAGATTTGCGAAGTACTTTTACATATATGATCTAGTTTGATAGTCACAACATTGTTATGAGGAAAGCATCATTTTTACCATTCCATCTTACAGATGAGAAAACTGAGGCTGAGAGAGATTGAGTGACTTGCCCAGTGTCACATAGCTAGTAAGTGTCTGAGCTTTAATTTGAACTATGGTCTTCTTGACTCTAGGCCTAGTGATCTTCATTCTGCCACCTAGCTACCAAAATGTTAGCCATCTCTGTTACATTTGTGCCATATCCACATTTGGTATACATGTCATCTTCATCCAAGTCGCTGATAAAATGTTAAATATCACAGTGACAAAAGTGAAATCCTTGGACCATTTGCCAGATACCTTCCTCCAAGCTGATCTTGATCCATCAATTACTATGCTTTTGGTCCAGCCAGTTAACTTCTGTTGATTCCATCTAAAGCGAACCCTGATATTTAGTTTTCTTATCCAAATGAATTGTATGAAAGACTTTTTCAGATACCTTATTGAAATTCAGATATGTTGAATCTAGGTTATTTCTTTAATCTTCCAGTATAGTAACTATGTTAAAAGAAAGTTAAAAAACAACAAAGGAAGGAAAGAGAGAGGAGGGGAAAAGGGAGGAAGGGAGGAAGGTGGGTAGAAGGGAGAGAGGGAAGAAGGAGAGAAGGAAGAAAGAAAGGAAGGAAGGAAGAAAGAAAAAAGACAATGAAATGGAGAAAGAGGGAAGGCAGGAATTAAAGTAAAGAAAAGAAGAAGGGATGGAAAAGGGAATTAGATATAGTAGCCCCTATTTTTGATGTTGGTTTTTAGTGATCATTGTTTCTCTTTCTCATTGTTCGCAAATTTTACATTTAATAACAAGGATTACACTTTTTTTCCAGGGATTGAAATCATACGTACAGGTCTGTAGTTTAAAGAACCCATAATATTCTTTGTTTGGAATGCCAAATAGCATTTTCAACTCTTCACAATCCGACAGTACATCTTTCATTCTCTACATTTTTTCCCCAAGATTGACAGTGGCTCAACAATCCAATCTGGTACCTTTTCCCTTACTCTGGTAATGTGTTGACTCATTTTCCTGGGTGACATTAACAAATTTATTAAACTTATCAGTTATCAACTTCCGCACAAAATCTTACTTATTTTGTGTTTCAATTTGCTGTGACCCATCTTAGCTTTGTCCCTTCCCATCTTCATTTTGGTCTTCTTGGTAGAAACCACAGAAACTAAATAAGAATTAAATAGGTTTGCCCTTCCTTGACTTTAGTTATCATACTTTCTTCTCTCTTCATCATTGTTACTACCCTATCTTTAACATAGCTTTGACTTCTTCCACAGTCTACATTTGTGACAAGTGGGCTTCACATGCTTTGAACATATGTTGTCATAGCCACCCTGTAGGCCATTAGAATCATGGGACTTAAATGCAAGGAATATATTGGTACTATAAAGAACTTAGTGTTATCTAATTAGAGATGGTAGTGAAAACTAAGGACATAATTGCCAAGGGAAAGAATGTAGAGGGAGAAGAAAGAAGAGAAAGCAACAGAGCCTTGGGAGTTAACTCCCATACAGAAGATACAAAGACAAAGAACAAGGAAAAAAGAGAATGAGATAGTATGGAGATGGATAGAAGGAGAAGCAGAAGAGGAAAGAGGGAATAGAAAACAAGGAAAGAAAGTATCAAGAAGGGTATGTTCAACAACATCAAAAGCTGCAGAGAGGTCAAGGAAGATTTGGGTTGAGAAAAGACCATTGGATTTTGGCAATTAAAAGACTATTTTTGACTTTGGAGAGGATAGTTTCATATGAATTTTGGGGATATAAACTAGATGGTCTTATCTCTCCTCTCAAATTGTTAGCTCTCTGAGAATAAGAGTTATGCTTTATTTATCTTTTATCCTCCTCAGGACCAAGTACAGTACCTCACACATAATAAGTGCTCAATAAATATTTGCTGAATTCAATTGAATAAGGAGGTGATATACTGAGACTTGCAGTGCTAAGCATATCCTATGAGTTATTTTCCACAATGCTGAGCCTTCTGCACTTTCATCTGCCCTTCTCCCTGCCTTTGGGAGGGAGAAATTAGACTTAGATAAAATAGCAACCTGTGGAAAACAAGAAAACTAAACCTAGTCTACCAAAAATAAGGATGGGAACAGACCTGGACTTGATAATGTCCTGAACTAAGGGCCCATGGATGCTCTCAAATTGATCCCGTGTCTTCCAAACTGAGGTATAACAGTGGATAGAGCACTGCATACAGAGTAAGGAAGATTTGAGTTCAAATCCAGACTCCTACACTTACTGTGTTAACCTGGACAAGTCACTTAACCTCTATTTGCCTCAGTTTCCTCAACTGTAAAATGGGGATAATAATAGTACCCACCCTCCAGGGTTTTTGCAAGGATAAAATGAGTTAATATTTTTAAAGCTTTGTAAATTTTGAATCACTATGTAAATATGAGGTGTTACCATTAGCTATTACCTAAACTATTTATGTTAGTAGTCAGTTTTATCTTTGATCAGAATCAGGTCTTGCACACCCTTTAAAATTCCCCATCAGTTCTCAATTCTTAAAAGAAGCTCTTAATTTATATGCCCCATTAAAGTCAGCTCTATGCTGGGCTATTGGGAATGATAGGTTGTCAGTAGCTTTCTATATTCTTCTATCACCAAGGGCTAAAAGACAAAACAAGACACACACATACAAATCCCCTCTTCTCTGTATTAGTTGAATCACTGATATCCTGGGAGCTTCGTCTTTATCTTTTAGAATAGTCTCTCTGTGTTTTCTTCCCCGTCAGATATCACTTCTGTAATCCCTGTTATGGCTTTAAAGAAGAATGCTCTAATTACTTGGAATTCAAGGGAAGTTCGAAGGCTGTGTGCCTCAGGTTTGAAACTATTGGAGAGTTAAGAGTTTAGGGAATTTCAGGAAGTGATTTTATTGACTTTAGGAACAATGTTATTGAGCAAATACTATCCAATATCTGGGCATTTAGTGTGTGATGTCTCCCCTCCCCCCTTTCTCTCCCTTTTCTCACTGGATGGCTTCTGAGAAAGAGTCCTCAGGGACTAAAGTGAATACAAAAGTGTCTGTCTTTTTGAATCCTAGAAGAAATGCAAAGTCAAAATAATATCCTTTTGTTTTTATTCAGTTGAAATAAAAAGTGAGTGAAGTAAACCAATAGCACTAAGCCCACGATAACCAAGCCCCTCCCTCCCTCCTTTCAAAGTTTTCAAATTCTTTGAATATTATTGCTTTTGTGTGTTTTTTTTTTGCTTCTTTTGTAAGAAAGGGGGTGGTAGTGGTGATAGGTGTTCTGTCTTGTCCCTAATAGCTGATTTATATATAGGACAAAATTGAAAGTTTGCCTATGGGGAGAAAACACAGACTGAAGGAAAATTGTTAGGATCAAGGAGGTGTGTGACATTTTCTGGAAACTGCTAATTTCATAATTTGGGGAATCTTTTGTCTTCTTTCTCCAAAAAAAACCCCTAAATCTTTATCTGTACCTGTCACTTTTATTCTCCTTCTGGCTGGGATCTAGGCTGGCTCAAGCCCTTCTGTGGGCATTAGAGACACTATTATTCTAATTCTGGACCTTGAGGCCTGGGATTCTTTTGTTTTTAACCTTGTTTCCCTGAGAGCCTAAAATGGTGCCTTATTCATAGTAGGAATTTAAGAAATGTTTATTGAACCTAATTGAATTACAAGCTTTAGAACAGATCACAGAGGACATGTTGTCCTTTTGCAAAGGACAAATATGTTTTGGAATGAGTTTTGCCTTGTAAACAATAGAAGGCTTATTCCTTAATCCAGTGAACATAAAATCGAGGCCATCCATAGTCAGCTTCTTCATCTCCCCTACCCTACAACACAACTCTCTGCATATCCTTATCTAATCTCTCCTCTTTTATTCCAATCTGAGGATGAAGTGCCCTTTTCTCACAATGGCTCCTCCCTACCTCATGTTCTCCAGGTTTAGAACCATAAATCATCAAATCACCAAAGTGCACCTCCTTATCCAACATTCCCCTGTATGTTTTGTTTTGTTTCCACTATTAGAATAAAAACTCCTCTTTGCTTTTGTGTTTGTATCTCTAGATCTCCAGTCCTTAAAACAGTGTTGGCATATAAGTGCTAAATAATTTCCTTCCTTCTTTCTTCCTTACTTCCTTCCTTCCTTCCTTCCTTCCTTCCTTTTCTCCTCAGTTCCTGCCTTCCTTCCTTCTTTTCTTCTCTCCTTCTTTCCCTTGTTCCTTTCTTCCTTCTTTCCTTACAAAAGTTAGATGCTCCACTTGTACTCTTCACCCTATCTGCTATTTCTTTGGAATATTGATCCTATAAATCATTCCCTTTTCCTCTTCTATTTAATCTTTTCATATATGTTGACTCCTTCCCCACTATTAACAAATATAATAACAATAAGTGACATTGATAATGTACATAAGTATTACAATATTAAAGCCTCATTTCAGCCTTCTGAGGCAAAAGCTACATATGTTGCTGCTATCATTTTCACTTTATAGATCAGGATACCAGATTTTAGGGGGGATAAATACCTTATCCTTAATCATTTAATCAATAAATTACAAACATAGGATTTGAACTCATTTCTTCCACACTCCAAATTCCAAGATTTAATCAATTTGATATTGTGCCTCTTTTAGTTGGGAATAATGTAAAATCATTTCCTTTATTTCTCCTCCACTTTTTTGAATTCTTTCTTCTCATTTTTGATTTTGTTAAAACATTCCTCCGTATTTTTGATCAAATTACCCCATAACTTGACAATTTTATTTTCTTTATAAAAGACTTCATTCAACTACTTTTAAAATTTTTGTTCATCTTTTCTTTAATTTCAAGAATATCCATTTTGTATGTTTATTGAAGTATTTTTTTCATTTGTTGCTTTATTAGTTTTTTTTTTAATTTCCATACCTAGTTTATTGATCTCTCTTGTCACTTTTTGGCTGGTCTTGATAAATTATGGCATGTTTTCTCACTTTTATATATATGTATATGGTTAACATTCTTTATTATGTAATCCATGGACCACTGATCCTCTCACAAAGGGATTTGGGTGTCTATGGAACAAGTAAGATTATGGGGACCTGACCAAAGAAGGATATTTTCTCTTTTCAGTCCATTTTCCTACATGGGGTACTATCGGAACATATCTAAAGATAATCATGACATAGTTTTTGATTTTCTTTCCTCTAATATGAGCACCAGGGTTGTCAACTCCCATATAGACACTCAATGAATTAAATGCATATCAAGTATGGAACAACTTTTGATTCACTCCCACACAAAATGCATATGACAAAAAGAACGGGAGCTCATGAACAGATACAGAAATCCATAAGGCACTCAAACAATGCATCAGTCTTCTGCCCCAATCTACCCCTTCCTCCCAACTCCAATGAAGGTAATTTGGAGGATAGTGAGTAAGCATCCCCTTCACCTCTAACCTCCACTGTTTTAAACAACTTACAGTAATGGTGGAAGGGTTAATAAAGTCTTCAAGCTCCAGAGGCCCCATTAGTAATAACTATTTTGTTCTGAAAATCCTTTCCGTCTAGGAACAAAGAACCTGAGCTCTTAAACTTGAGAACTCTCAAATTTGGTATTACCTTAAATGGCACTGCTCAGAAGAATCTTCCTTCTGTGATTAGAAGGATAGATTCTGGGATCACCATACTTTACAGGGAATTTAAAATACCTTCTATGATATAGACTAAAGAGTTCGTAGTTTATGAATAGTGTCCTTGCACATTCCTCTTAGGCCTTGTTCATGTACAACACTTGTATGTGCTTCTTCTGCTGTATGCTGTCATGTCATGCTCCTGAAAGGGGAGGCAGTGGGAAGGGAGAAATCCACCTTCACCCACACTGTACTCTGGGAGAGAGAGAGAGGGAGAGACAGAGAGAGAGAGAGAGAGAGAGAGAGAGAGAGAGAGAGAGGGACAGAGAGAGACGGAGAGACAGAGAGACAGAGAGAGAGATTCAAGCAGAAAGAGAGACCCAGAGACAGACAGAAGGCAGAAATAGACAAAAGATAAGAGAGACAGAAAGATAGACACAGATGCAGAGAGATGGAAGCTTAGGAGATAAAAAAAGAGAAGTGACACTGGATACTTCTAGTGCCTTAAAGGAAAAGAAGCTTCTCTGCTGACAAAAGAAAGCTAGGTAGTACGGGGGATAGGGCACCAGACCTGAAATCAGGAAGATCTGAGTTCAAATCCAGTCTTAGACATTTACTAGCTGTGTGACCCATTCAATCTTTGGGATTCAATTATTTAATATCATTTTAAGATTAAATTCTTTCTTCAAATCTTCCTTATTGATAAGATCATTATTGCATCATCATCTGTAAAGCACGTGTTTAATAATTCTACCTTACTGTGTATGTTTATAAGTTTGTTTTTCCTAAGGACATATTGCCTTTTTGTACAAGTGCTATGAAAAGCCAAAATTGATATTTATTGACTCTTACTTAGTAATTGCACCATCTTCTATTATAATAGTTAATTTTTCTAATATATTTTTACTTGTTTCTTGTTTACTTTTCTGTTAGATTTGAACAAGGCAAGATTAAGACCCCAAACATTTTAATTTTTTCCTTCCTAGTTCTTCCTCTGGTTTGATCAGTTTTCTCATATTATTTTTTTTCTCTCTACAATCATGATTGCCATTCCCTGCATTTTCAGGATTTTATTCAAGAAGAATATATTCTTCTTCAAAAACTCATTTGATCACTGCATGTACCTTTCTGTTTTATGTGTGCTTCTTGTAGACAACAAATATTGGGTTTTGCTTTCTTTTTATATTTTTAGATTAATTAATTTATTTTTAGTTTTCAACATTCATTTCCACAAGATTTTGAGTTATATTTTCTCCTCATTTCTCTCCCACCCCACCCCAAGATGGCATATATTCTAGATGTCTCTTAACCCAGTCTGCTCTCCCTTCTATCACCCCACTGCCCCCGCCATCCCTTTTCCCCTCGCTTTCTTGTAGGGAAAAGATAGATTTTTATGCACCATTGCCTGTAGATCTTATTTCCCAGTTGCATTTAAAAACAGTTTTTAACATTTGGTTTTAGAACTTTGAGTTCCAAATTTTCTCCCTTGTTCCCTCCCCACCTATGCTCCTTGAGACAACAAGCAATTTAGTATAGATTATACATGTACTGTTACGCAAAACACTTCCATAATATTCATGTTGTGAAAGACTTTATTTCCCTCCATCCTATCCTGTCACCCATTTATTCAATTTTCTCCTTTGACCCTGTCTCTTTTCAAAAGTGTTTGCTTCTGACTGCCCCTTCCCCAATCTCCTCCCTTTTATCATCTCCCCCTCTTATCCCCTCCTCCCCTACTTTCCTGTGGGGTAAGATAACCAATTGAGTGTATATATTATTCCCTCCTTAAGTCAAATCTGATGAGAATAAGGTTCACTCATTCCTTTTCACCTCCTCCCTCTTCCCTTCCATTATAACAGCTTTTTCTTGCCTCTTTTATGTGAGATAATTTACCCCATTCTATCTCTCCTTTTCTCCTTCTCCCAATATATTCCTTTCTCACCACTTAATTTTATTTTTTCAATATCATCCCTTCATATTCAACTCATCCTCTGTCTATATATATGTATATTCCCTTCAACTACCTTAATACTGAGAAAGGTCTCATGAGTTACAAATATCATTTTTCCCTGTAGGATTGTAAACAGTTCAAGATTAGTAAGTCCCTTATGATTTCTCTTTCCTGTTTACCTTTTCATGCTTCTCTTGATCCTTGTATTTGAAAGCCAAATTTTCTATTCAGCTCTGGTCTTTTCATCAAGAGTGCTTGAAAGTCTTCTATTTCATTGAAAATCCATTTTCCCCCCGAAGTATTCTCCCAAAGCATATACTAAGTTTTACTGGGTAGTATCTTCTTGGTTTTAATCCTAGTTCCTTTGACCTCTGGAATATCAAATTCCAAGCCCTTTGATCCCTTAATGTAGAAGCTGCTAGATCTTTTATTATTTTGATTATGTTTCCACAATACTTGAATTGTTTCTCTCTAGCTGCTTGCAATATTTTCTCCTTGACCTGGGAACTCTGGAATTTGTCTTCAATATTCCTAGGAGTTTTTCTTTTGGGATCTTTTTCAGTTGGTGATTGGTGGATTCTTTCCATTTCTATTTTACCCTCTGGTTCTAGAATATCAGGGAAGTTTTCCTTGATAATTTCTTAAAAGATGATGTCTAGGGTCCTTTTTGTAAGTTTAATTTTATTATTTATTTAATACTTTAGTTTTCAACATTGATTTCCACAAGATTTTGAGTTACAATTTTTCTCCCCATTTCTACCCTCCCCCCCACTCCAAGATGGCATATATATTCTGATTGCCCCGTTCCCCAGTCAGCCTTCCCTTCTGTCACCCCACTCCCCCACTCATCCCCTTTCCCCTTACTTTCTTGTAGGGTAGAATAGATTTCTATGACCCATTCCCTGTATATCTTGTTTCCCAGCTGCATGCAAAACCAACTTTTTTTTGAGCATCTGCTTTTAAAATTTTGAGTTCCAAATTCTCTCTCTTCTTCCCTTCCCACTCACTCTCCCTAAGAAGACAAGCAATTGAACATAGGCCACACATGTATCATTATGTAAAACACTTCCACAATACTCATGTTGTGAAAGACTAACTATATTTCCCTCCATCCTATCCTGTCCCCCTTTATTCAATTTTCTCCCTTGACCCTGTCCCTTTTCAAAAGTGTTTGCTTTTGATTACCTCCTCTCCCTATCTGTCCTCCCGTCTATCATCCCCTCCTATTTTATCCCCTTTCCCCTACTTTCCTGTGGGGTAAGATACCCAGTTGAGTGTGCATGTTATTCCCTCTTCAAGTCAAATCTGATGAGAGCAAGATTAACTCATTCCCCCTCACCTGCCCCCTTTTCCCTTCCAATAGAAATGTTTTTTCTTGACACTTTTATGTGAGATAATTTACCCCATTCTATCTCTCCCTTTCTCCCTCTCTCAATATATTCCTCTCTCAGCCCTTAATTTGATTTTACTTTTTTAGATATCATCCCTTCATATTCAACTCACCCTGTGCCCTCTGTCTATATATATATATATATGTGTGTGTGTGTGTGTGTGTGTGTGTGTGTGTGTGTGTGTGTATCTATATCTATATCTATGTATCTATATCTATATCTATCTATGTCTATCTATTTATATCTATCTATCTATCTATTTCCTTCAACTACCCTAATACTGAGAAAGGTCTCATGAATTACCCACATTGTCTTTCCACATAAAAATGTAAACAAAACAGTTCAACTTTAATAAGTCCCTTATGATTTCTCTTCTCTCCTAACCTTTTCGTGCTTCTCTTGATTCTTGTATTTGAAAGTCAGATTTTCTATTCAGCTCTGGTCTTTTCATCAAGAATGCTTAAAGTCATCTATTTTATTGAAAGTCTACATTTTGCCTTGGAGCATCATACTCAGTTTTCCTGGGTAGGTGATTCTTGGTTTTAATCCTAGTTCCTTTGACCTTTGGAATATCATATTCCAAGCCCTTCAATCCCTTAATGTAGAAGCTGCTAGATATTGTGTTATCCTGATTTTTTTCTACAATGCTCAAATTGTTTCTTTCTGGCTGCTTGCAATACTTTCTCCTTGACCTGAGAACTCTGGAATTTGGCAACAATATTCCTAGGAGTTTTTTTTTAATCTTTTTTAGGAGGCGATTGGTGGATTCTTTCAATTTCTATTTTACCCTCTAGCTCTCGAATATCAGGGCAGTTTTCCTTGATAATTTCTTGAAAGATAATATCTAGGCTCTTTTTTTGATCATGGCTTTCAGGTAGTCTAATAATTTTTAAATTATCTTTCCTGGATCTATTTTCCAGGTCAGTGGTTTTTCCAATGAGATATTTCACATTGTCTTCCATTTTTTCATTCCTTTGGTTCTGTTTTATATCTTGATTTCTCATAAAGTCACTAGCTTCCACTTGCTCCAATCTAATTTTTAGGTGGTATTTTCTTCAGTGGTCTTTTGGACCTCCTTTTCCATTTGGCTAATTCTGCCTTTCAAGGCATTCTTCTCCTCATTGGCTTTTTGGAGCTCTTTTGCCATTTGAGTTAGTCTATTTTATAAGGTGTTATTTTCTTCAGTATTTTTTTGGGTCTCCTTTAGCAAGTCATTGACTTGGTTTTCATGGTTTTCTTGCATCTCTTTCATTTCTATTTCCAGTTTTTCCTCTACTTCTCTTACTTGCTTTTACAAATCCTTTTTGAGCTCTTCCATGGCCCGAGACCAGTTCATGTTTTTCTTGGAGGCTTTTGATGTAGGCTCTTTGACTTTGTTGACTTCTTCTGGCTGTATGTTTTGGTCTTCTTTGTCACCAAAAAAGATTCTAGAATCTGAGTCTGAGTCTGAGTCTGCATCATTTTTTACTGCCTGACCATGTTCCCAGCCAACTACTTGACCCTTGAGCTTTTTGTCAGGGTATGACTGCTTGTAGAGTAGAGAGTACTTTGTCCCAAGCTTTAGGGGCTGCACTGCTCTTTTCAGAGCTACTTCTACTCAACTGTCACCACAAGTTCTGCCACAAAGGCACTCCTCCTCCCCCAAGAACTGCCAACTTGGATTGCAACCCAGATCCAAGCAGAGCAAAGCAAGCCTTGCACTCCTACTCTGGTCTGCCGCTTGATTCCTCCCATGGCATGAGCCAGGGACTCAGGAAGCAGCTGATGTTGGAGCTCTGGAAGCAACCTCAGGAGCTTCCCGTTTCTGCTGTCACCACCACATACTGTCTCCTCCACCCCCCAGGGCTGGGGCCAGACTGCTTTCTAACCAGATCTAGCAGTTTTCCCACTAACCTGCTCTGTGGTCTTTGGCATTTGTGGGTTGAGAAGTTTGGTAACTGCCACAGTTCAATGAGTCATGGCCCTAAGGCCTGCTCCAGGCTGACTCTCAGTCTGGTCTGTCCTGGCACGGCCCACGCTGGGCTGTGCTCTGCTCCTAGCACTGGGGCATAGACCCTTCCCAGCCACCATCCAGGCCATCCTGGGCTGGAGACCTGCTTCCCTCTGCTATTTCGTGGGTTCCACAGCTCTAGAATATGTTTAGAGCCATTTGGTACAAGTGTTTGGAGGAATTTGGGAAAGAGCTTAAACAAGTCCCTGCTTTCCAGCTGCCATATTGGCTCTGCCCCTCCCCCCAGGCTCTTTTTTTGATCATGGCTTTCAGGTAGTCCAATAATTTTTAGGTTACCTCCCCTGGATCTGGTTTTTCCAATGAGGTAGTTTACATTTTTTTCTATTTTTTTATTCTTTCAGTTCTGTTTTATAATTTCTTGATTTCTCATAAAGTAGTCAGCTTCCATTTGCTCCATTCTAATTTTTAAAGAACAATTTTCCTCAGTGAGCTTTTGGACCTCCTTTTCCATTTGACCAATTCTATTTTTAAGGTATTCCTTTCCTCATTGGCTTTTTTGGACCTCTTTTGCCATTTGGGTTAGTCTACTTTTTAAGGTGTTATTTTCTTCTGTATTTTGGGGGTCCCTTTTAGCAAACTGTTGACTCATTTTTTCATGATTTTCTTGCACCCTCTCATTTCTTTCCCCAATTTTTCCTCTACTTCTGTTACTTGCTTTTCCAAATGCTTTTTGAGCTCTTCCATGGCCTGAGACCAATTCATATTTTCTTGGAGGCTTTTGATGTAGGATCTTTGCCTTTGGGTCTTCTTCTGGCTATATGTTTTGATCTTCTTTGTCACCAAAGATTCTATAGTCTGAGTTTCTGAGTTGTTTTACACTGTCCACTCATTTCCCAGCCAATTACTTGACTTTCAAGCTCTTTGTCAAGTTATGACTCTGCTTCTAGAGTGGAAAGCGCTCTACCCCAAGCTTCAGGGGGTTTTGTGCTGCTGTTTTCTGAGTTACTTCTAGGCACCTGTAAATTTTCAGTTCTTTTGAGGTGGTATGATTCAAGAAATGTTTACTCCTCTACTGGCCTGTGCTCTGGTCTGTGAGTGACCTCAAGCACTTTTTTCTGCCTTGGAACTGTTAGGGGGACTCCCTCTCCACAGCCACCAGAAACTGCCACAGCAGTACTCCTCCTCACCCCTGGACCACCACTCAGGAATGTGACCCAGATCCAAGCAGGGCAAATCCTGCCTCAGTGCCAGCAAAGAGATCCTTGCACTCCTGCTCTGATCAGCTGCTTGATTCCCCCCACAGTCTGTGTGTTTGGATCTCTCAAGTAGCCCCTAGTGCCATTGCTACCACAGCCATCTCTGCTGTCCCAGGGCTGGGGCAGGACAACACCCTTCTCTTACCCAGGTCCAATACAGTTTTCCCACTGACCTGCTAAGTTATCTTTGGCATTTGTAGGTTGAGAAGTCTGGGAACAGCTACAGCATAGTGATTCAGTGTCCTGGGGCCTTCTCTACCTGGCTTGCTCAGGCCTGGTATGTGCAGGTGCACCCCATCCTGGGCTGTACTCCACTCCCAGCATGGTGTGATGGACCCTTCCCAGTGACCATCCAGGCCATCTAGGGATAGAGACTTGTTTTACTCTGTCATTTTGTGGGTTCTGTAGCTCTTGAATTTGTTTCCAGTTATTTTTTACAGATGTTTCGAGGGATTTGGGGGAGAGCTCAAGCAAGTCCCTGCTTTTTCGCGGCCATCTTGGCTTAGCCCCCCTGGGTTTTACTTTCTAATAGATACTGCCACCCTTCTCCATGTCAGTTTATTCTAGTCACATTTATGGTTATGATTATAAAGTTTAATTTTCCTTTCATTATATTGTATTATTGTTTTTCATTTCTTTTCCTCAAGACACATCTTTAAAATGAAAAAAAAGAGAAAAAAGACAAAGGGGATGAAATTGACACTAGTTATTTATAGTTAGAACAGTCTGATTTCAATCCTCTTCCTTCTTGCTCTTCCCTCAAACCAGACCCAGATCTCTGGTTCTCACCCTTTTGGCCTCACTTTCTTTTGAAATTAGCTGGCACTAGTAAAATTTCTTTTGTTTCAATAATTCTGTCTACTCTCTTAAATGCCCCCTTCTTCCTCACCCTGTCCCAGTTCCATTGCCTACTTATTTTATTTAATTTTCACAATTAGTTCTCTGTTTTCTAACCATCCATAGCTTACTTTAGAAAAGATAGATGTTTTATGAGATTCCTTGCTATCCTCTATCTGTATGATTGTATACTATCCTTTTCTGGCAATTGTAAAAAGTAGCAAGTTCCTATCTCTCTCTACACATTCAATCCCTGGAATGTTCCCCTCTCCTTTATTATATTATGTGTTTTCTTCTTGATATACCTAATGCAATCCAGCTTCTTTTTCTTTCCCTTCTTTTCTTCAGTACAATTGCTAGCTTTTCTATAAATACATCTAGATCTGTGATCTTAAAGTTCCATGAGTGGTGACTCCAAGGTCCTTGATTAAAGACTTTTTATATGGATAATGAGATCTCACTGTTTGTGTTTGATATTATGTTGGTTTTGTTGAGACCTGGAAAATTACAGAGCCTCTTGGAAAATAACTGAAACAGCTCAAAAGAGTTTGCTCATCCCAACTACCCCTGGACAAAAGCAAATGCATTATGAATACATATTGTTCAGATTATTATAAGCAGTTGTATGGTCAGTTTATAAATCTTCCCCATCAATATACACACACATATGTGTGTGTGTGTATATATATATATATATATATACACACACACACACATATATATATATATATGTATGTATGTATTGGATAAGTGGTGCATATGGCTAATGAGTTGGCTCTAAAAAGGTGTAGGGCATGCAAAATTGAGTTTGGGAAACGGCAAAGCAACTAGAGACTTCTGAGCTTTTACCAGAAACCCTCTTTTAAAAATACCAATATTCTACAAGTGTGCTTGTATGACTGAGATGTGGTGAGATGCCACAACTCTGTAGAAATAAAAATGACTGTCCCTCAAAGGGCAGTGGAAAGATTTGTGGTGAGTGTAAGTAGGTGATATGAAAAGCCCAAGAAGTGATGATAGAAAATCAGGGTAGGTTGGTCATATGGTGAGAACAGTAAATAACACTGCTCTATACTCTATTGGTATCCTTTCAATTTCAGAGGAAAGAAAGGAAGAGCCTTATTACTTTGATTTGGTATCCATGGTATGAATATCATCATTATCATCATCATCAGCTTCATCATCATCATCATCAATATCTGGAATTTATATGGCACTTTAAGGTTTGCAAAGTGCTTTGCAAATATTAGTTACTTTTATCCTCACAACAATCTTGGGAGGCAGGTGCTGGTATTATTTCTATTTTAGGATGAGAAAACTGAGGTAAAGAGAGGCTTACTGGGTTAACATAGCCAGTGAGTATCTGAGGGTGTATTTGAACTCAGATCTTCCTCACTCAGAATCCACCTCTCTATCCACTGTGTGCCCTAGCTGTGTGTGTGAGACCTAGAAAAGAGAAACATAGAATGGACCAAAATGTGTGAGTTGTGATTTGTATCATTTGAGAAAACATCCATGTTGATGATGAGAACTGATCTTTGGGTTTTACTGAAGGTTTTCTTACATTTAAAGATTTTTACAACTGATTGCTGGCCCACTGTATAGACGTGGACACAGGAATTGTATATGTGTATGTACACACATGCACGTGTCTTCACCTTTCTATCGCTCTGTTGTTTTTACATCACCTAAACTTCCTAACACATCACTCTCCTCTCTCTCCCCAAGAGAGCTATTCTTTAGAATAAAAAAATAAAAAGAGAGGGGTGGGGGGTGCATGGAGAGCTCAACAGAACTAACCAGCATATGAACAGATTATGGGATTATATGCATTGTACCACATTAATATATAGTCCTCAGCCTCGCCAAGGGAGAAATTATCAATCAGTCACTGTTGTGTCATATTTCTCCTTTGTGGACAAGCTTAGTTACTTATAATTTTTCATTTTTCAGTTTTGATGGTTTTGTTGTCCTTTACATTTACATTATGTTAGTCACTGTATACATTATTTCCTATTATAGCTTACTTCACTTTGTATCAGTTCATCTAAGTTTAACCATGCTTTTTGTATTTATTATCTTCATTATTTCTTATAACAAAGTAATATACCATCATATTCATGTGTCTTAATTTATTTAGCCATTTCAATCCATGGACACTTAGTTTATTTCCAGTTCTTCGAAACTACAAAATGTACTCCTTCAGATATTTTGTTTTGTCATTAACCCCTTTGGATACATACCTTGCAGCTGGCTTCCTGGGTCAAACGTTGTGGTTTGTTTTGTCACTTCCTTTGCATAATTCCAAATTGATTTTCAGAACAGTGTAATGGATTCATAGGCCCACCTATAGTACAGTAGTGTGATGTAGTATCTTTTGATTTTTGAGGTGATTTTCAAGGGAGATGGGTTTGGCTGGAGCCTTTCTGATTTCTACCTTTGCCTGAAGTCTCCATACTAACATACATCTATATTATTCACCATTAGAAGGGATCATCTGGGGGAGAAGCAGTAGCAGCACTCACCACATGAAAATTATGAGTTTAATTTTTGGAATCCTCCTCCCTTTGAGAGTCTTCCAAATTTGACCTTGGAGAGCCATAACAATAGGAATGTTTTCCCACTGGCATCAATTTGAGTATCTTAATCAAAAAAAAGAGGAAGGTATCTTCCAGGTACTCTGAAGTACACTTTCCTTTCCTAGAAGGATTTGAGGAAGAGGCAACAGTGGCTTTCTCTGGATGATCTGCCTAACGTCCTGGCAGTATGAACATTTCTCCCATCCAGTCTCATGGAAATAGTCTAATGATAGAAGACTAGTAAGAACACTTTCCATCTAGTGGTTCCCATTATCCATCAATATGCCACAATAGTAGATGATTATCTAGAAAATATTTCTAAAGAAGGCCCCAAACTCTAATGAACATTCTTTAGGGAGAACATTTATCAGTTTAGGTCCATAGTAAACCACTTGAGCGTCTACTTAGCACTGCTGAGTTGTCAGTATTTTCAATCACAGAATCAAAGAATGTTTGACCTGTGATGAACCCCAAGGGAATTTAATCTAACCACCTATTGTAATTTTAGGTTCAGAGTATGAAATTACTTTCCCAAGGCCATACCTCTATGAAATAATAGAGCAAGGACTAAAAACAAAATGTTCTGATTCCAAGTCCACTTATTTTCCCACTACCCTAGTCTTCCTGCCATTTCTTCCCTGCAATTGTAGATCTATAACTCCACTTTAATTCTCCTTTTTCAGTGTTCCCTTGTCTATTCCTTTTTTTTGTTGTTATGTTTTGCAAATCTCATATTGCTTCTCATACTTCTATTCACCTTGTCTCCCCCCCTTTCTTTTTTACTCATTTGACCCTTCTTCCTGGATATCCTCTTTCCACATAAGGTGATATCAACATGTATTTAAATAAAGATGTTTGGCTAAGAACTGAACCCAGAAGAACAGTTTTACCTAGAGACCTCAGATCTGTTTCTTTTTTTTCTTAGAGCAATGGAATAATGAATAATCCACAAACTTCTGGCAAGATACTTTGCTTTTGATCCAGGATGCAGATCTATTAACTATGTATGCCTCCATCTGTTGATCATCCTTCCAAAGAACAGACTCACATTCATCTTGTCCTCTACCCATTCCATCTCATTTGCATCACTAACAGATAATCGTGTGAATTTCTTGCACCATATTTTGTTTTGTCTAGAATTTAGGGAGAATAAAAGAGATTTCTGATAGTGCCTTCTCCATCTTCTTAATTTCTATAAAATTTCAAATGTTATACTTGTTTAGGAGTTATCATTTCTGCCTTCCAACTTGTTATTTTTTCATATGTGTATGTTTCATCTGCTTTGCTATTAAAGGTTGGTTGTTCAATTAAACAGACTTTAATGGTACCTACGATGTTTAAGGCAGTGTTCTAAGGGCTAGGGACACTAAGACAAAATAAAACAGTCCCTACCTTCAATGAGCTTACATTCTACCATGGGTATACAATGGGCACCCAAGGAAGTGTGAAATAATAAAAAATGAGGAGGATAAGAGCAGTACCAACTGAGTAGGGAATTAGGGAAGACTTGAAGAGGTGGTAGCCCTTGAACTGAGTCTTGAAGTAAACCAAGGGTTCTGAGTTGATGATGAAAAACATTTCAACTATCTAATGTAGGTTATATGAGTGCATAGAGGTTGAGAATTGGGTTCAAAGTATAGCTAGTAGGTCAGTTTGATAGAAATGTTGAATTTTCAAAGGGTCCCAAAGTGAGAGAAGCCTGGAAAAGTTGGGTATATTAAGTTTGTAGAGGACCTTAAATACTAGACTAAGGAGTTTGTATTGTATTCTACAGTCAGTGAGTGGTAGATATTGATGGTTTTTGAGAAGGGAGTGAAATGGTCAGCTTTGTGCATTGGAAAAATTATTTTGGAAACTGTGTGGATAATGAATAGGAGGAGAATGATTAAAAACACTGGAAATAATTAGGAAGCAATTAGAACAGTGCAAATGAGAGGCCATGGTAACTTGAATTAGGGTGGTGACCATATGAATAAGTAGATGTGACAAGTGATTGAATATGGATGTTGAGGAAGAGAGACAAGTGAAGCATTATTTTGAGGTTATGAACCTGGGTGTGCGGTAGTATGGTGGTACCCAGAATGGACATTGAAGAAGATTAGGGTTAGATGGAAAAATAATGTTTTGTTCTGCACATTTAGAGTCTCAACTATCTCTAGAACATAAAGAAAGAGATGTCTAGCAGGAAATTGATATTGTGCGTCTGTATAGTTTGTTACAGAAATCAGGGATGGACGTGATGATTTTTTATTTGTCTGTAAAGAAAAGAAAAGGAAAAGGAATAAGCATTTATTAAGTTCCTATTATGCACCAAGAACTGATCTAAGCCCTTTCCAAATATTTCATTATTCCATATTCCAAATATTTCTTGCAACAACTCTAGAAGCATTATTCTCATTTTATAATTGAGGAAACTGATGCAGAAGTTAAGGATCACACAGGTTAGCATAACTAGTGAGTACCTGATGGTGGGTTTGGATTCGTAACTCTATATCCAGTTCTCTACCTACTGTGTCACCTAGCTGCCTTGAAGAGATGATACATATACCAGGCCAGCATATGAGAATGCCTATGAGAACGTAGTAGTCAACAGTACCAAAAGTTTTGGAAGTAATGGATAATGAGAATTCATTTCAAGTCACTGAATTTAACAATTAAGAAATCATTTGGAGAAGAGAAAGAAAGAAAAATTCCATTTAAAATAACTAAAGATAGTAAAAAATACTTGGGAACAACCTGCGATGATATATATTCATGAATACAATTACACAAAATGCTTTATGCAAAGATCCAAATAATCAGAAAAATATTAATTGCTCATGGGTAGGCCAAGCCAATGTAATAAAATGACAATAATACCTATGTTTATTTACTTATTCATTACCATTCCAATCAAAGTACCAAAGGATTACCCAAATAGAGCTATAAATAAGAATAATAAAATTTGTCTATAGTACCAAAAAGTTAAGAATATCAAGGGAATTAATGAAAAACTGGGAAGAAAGGCAGCCTAGAGATATTAAATCTCAATCTTACTCAAAGCTCTAGTACCAAAATAATTTGGTACTGGCTAAGAAATTGAAAGGCTGATTGGTGAATGGATTATGTACATAACACATAGAAGCAAACAAGCAGAGAATCTTAGTGTTGGATAAACCTGACCATCCTAACTATTGGAGCAGAAACTCATGGTTGTTGTTCAGTTGTTCAGTCATGTTTGACTCTTTGTGATCTTATGGTCCACAGCACAAGTGGCTCTTCTATTCTCCTCTATCTTTCATAGACTGTCCAATTTCATGTTCATTGTTTCTATGACACTATTTATCCATCTCATCCTCTGGTGTTCCTCTTTCCTTTTGCCTTCAATCTTTCCAACATCAAGGTCTTTTCCAATGAGTCTCATCTTCTCATTATGTGGCCAAAGTATTTAAGCATCAGCTTCAGTATCTGACCTTCCAGGAAATAATTTGAATTATTTTTTAAAAAGAATTGACTGTTTTGATCTCCCTGCTGTCCAAAGGACACTAAAAACTCTTCTCTAGCACCACAATTTGAAAGCATTGATTCTGTGGCACTCAGCTTTCCTTATAGTCCTACTCTCATAGCCATACATTGCTACTGGACAAACCATAGTTTTTACTATATGAACTTTTGTCAACAAGGTGATGTTTCTGCTTTTAGTATACTGTCTAGAATTGCCATAGCTTTCTGTCCAAGGAGAAAGCATCTTTTAATTTCCCTGCTGCAGTCATCATCTGCAGTGGTCTTTGAGCCCATGAATATGAACTCTGACATTGCTTCCATTTCTTCTCCCTTTATTTGCCAGGAAGTGATGGGATTAATTGCTGCAATCTTATATATATATATATATATATATATATATATATATATATATATATATATATATATATATATATTGATGTTCAGCTTCAAGCTAGCTTCTACACTGTCTTCTTTCACTCTCATCAAGAGTCTTCTTAATTCTTCTTTAATTTCTGCCATCAGAGTGGAATCATCTGAATATCTAAAATTGTTGATATTTCTCCCAGCCACCTTAATTCTGGCTTTTGGCTCCTCTAGCCTGGCATTTCACATGATGTACTCTGCATTTAAGTTAAATAAATGTGTTGACAATGTACAACTTTGTCATACTCCTTTTCCAATCTTAAACCAATTAAATGAGTAAGAACTCAATATCTGACAAAAAACTATTGGTAAAACTAGAGAGTAGTCTGGCAGAAACTAGTCATAGACAAATATCTCATACCATATTCCAACATAAACTCAAATGGGTACATGATTTAGACATAAAGGATGAAATCATAAGCAATTATAGGAACATGGGAGAAATTACCTGTCAGAACTATGGACAGGAGAACTGTTTATGACCAAACAAAATATGAAGAGAATCACAGGAAATAAAATGAACAATTTTCATTAAACAGAATTTTAAAAAAAGTTTTTGCACAAAAATTCTGCAAATGCTGTTAAATTTAGAAAAGAAGCAGAAAATTGGGGGAAAGTCTTTGCATAAAATTTCTTTGATAGAAGTCTCATTTTTAAGGCATATTTGGAACTGATTGAAATTTTCTTAAGAATAACTCATTCCTTATTGATAAATGGTCAAAAAATATTTCAGAGGAATATTTATCAATAACCTATTAAAAGTCTCACAAAAGCTATCAATAACCATATGAAAACTGATCTAATTCACTAGTAATAAGAGAAATGCACATTAAAATAACTCCAGTGAAAATAACCTCTTACCCATTATATTGACAAAGTTGAAAAAAAGGGAAATGACAAGTGCCGGAGGGGCTGTGGGAAAACAGGTATTTTAATACAGGAGCTGTGAACTTACCCAGTCATACTAGAAAATGATTTGTAACTATGCCTCCAAAGCTAGTAAACTATGCATACCTTTTGACCCAGTGATTCTGCTACTGGGTCTATAGCCTAAAGAAATCAAAAGAAGATGAAAAGAATTCACATGTACCAAAAAAATCACAGCAGCTCTTTTTGTGGTAGTAAAGAAATGGAAGCTAAAAATGTGCCCATTATCTGGGGAATGACTGAACAAATTATGGTATATGAATGGGATGGAATACTATTGTACTTTAAGAGATGATGAAGGGAATGGTTTCAGAAAATATGAAAATATTTGTGTTATCTGATGAAAAGTAGAGTTATCAGAACCAGAAGAAAAATTTATACAATAATAATATTTTAGAGATAATTTTGAAAAATGTAGGAATTCTGATCAACATAATAACTAAATCCAAATCCAAAGAACTCATAATAAAACATGCTGTCCACCTCTACACAGAGAGCTGATGCACTAATAATGCAAACAGAATATATTTTCTTTTTTTTTTTTTTTGCTATGGCTAATACAAGAATTTGTAGTATGTTTTTTTTCTTTCCCCTTCAATTGGTGGGGAAGGAAGAGATTGGAGAGAGAGAAGTTGGAACTGAAAACAATAGAAGAAAAGAAACATTTGAACCTTAGAGGCCATAGCTTTGGTTGAAAAAATGGTCATTTTTTCTTAACAGAAGCTTTTTTATTTCAAATTAAAACATTTATTTCTTGTCTACTTCTCACCTCCCTCAACACACAAGAAATAATGGAGGGAAGGAAACAAGGAAGGAAGGGAGGAAGAGTATGAGGAAAGAAAGGAAAGAGGGAAAGATGGAAAGAAGGGAAAAAAGGAAAGAAGGCAGTGGAGAAGACAGAATCCCTATATCTTATAGGTATGGTCAAACAAAACAAATTCCCAGATTAGTCACATCCCAAAATCTGATTCTCCCTACTAGGCCATCATCTCTCTGTCATGAGGTGGGCATTGTTTTTCTTTATCAGTCCTTTGGAATCACAGATGATCATTTACTTGATAAACTTAAGCCATTCAGAATTGTTATTTCAAGGCATTGAGAAATGAGTAGCGAGGAAACTGAGGCAGCAAGTATAGGTAATATTTTTTTCTAGGAATTTGTCAGGGAAAAGAAGCACATATACATATAGTTTAGGTGAATATTAGGATCAAGAGAACTGGCAATGGTGAATGAGGCAGTATATAAGGATAGATTGAATATGAAATAGAAAGGAAGAAACAATTGATGTGGGACAAGTTCTTGGAAGATTGGGGAGGTAATAGGATCAAGGCTTCAGGGATAGTTGTTGGCCTAGGCAAGGAAAGGACAACCTCCTCTTGGAAAATACAAGTAAAGTTACAGTGGGTTGGAGAAAATATTAAAGGATTATTAGATGTAAAGTAGGGGAGATGATGATCCTCATGACACAAATCTTTGACTTTTTCAATAAGGTCAGGGATAAGAAAATCTGCTTGGAGAAAAGGGAGTGAGAGATGTGGAGATTTTAGGAGAGAAGAAACTTTGAGTGACTGTCATGTTGACCATTATAAATACCCAAATTAACTACAAGGGACCTATGAAGGAAGATACTATCTGCATCCAGGGGAAAAAAACTGATAAATAGAAGCATGTATTGTGCTGCTTAAAAAGGTTCAATAAAGCCAGCATGTTTATTAACAAAAGGATGGTCATTTGGCCATCTCTCTCTTAGACTAAAGACCCCTCATGATGGTGGGCTCATAACTTAGATGCCCTTGGAAGAGCAGGTCTTCCTCATGGTGACAATCAACACTGATTGGGTAACAATTAATGAGAAAATGAATATTACAAGGAGAGTGTGGGCTATATTACAGTGAGGACCTTGGATCACCCAAATCTTGGTCAAAGAGACTTATCAATTTATGTATCACCTGTCTGACAAAAGGGAGAATCCATATTTTCCCAGACCTGTCTGAGCAAACACAATGAACAAGAAGGCACCCATTAGCCTAAACTTAGAATTTCTTCTACTGTCTGAGTAGATCTTGGCCTGGGTAAATCTTTAAGAGAGATTTTCTACACTGGTTGGTTTCTGAATGAGGAAGTAGAAAAGGGGAAAAACCTTGCTTCTAATATAATAATTAGTTATTAATACCAGGGAGAAATAATAATTTTCATAATATAGAATGATTATACATATGTATACACACACATATGTATACACAGATATGCACATATATTTGTGTTGCATGGTAGCCATCTCTAGGGTGGGGAGAAGGAGAAAAAAAGGGAAAATAGAAAGTTACATAACTTTATTATATATTTAAAAGAAATAGCAAATTGTACATAAGAGATCTTCAGTTTCATGTGTAATCATCTTTTTTTCTATTCTACTATGTTAGAGAAGTGCCTGTTTTATTTCTTAAGTTAAGAATAAAATAAATAAAATTTAAAAATAAATAAAATTTATATATTTTAGAAAACAAACTTTAATGCAAAGTGAGAAACAAAGAATAGCTACTGAGAAGAGTAAGTCAGAGTATCCAGGGAATAATAAAAGGATTGTCATGTAACACTGAGGGCTCATTTAAGGTTAAATAAAATGAATATGAAGGCCCAATCATTGAGGGGGAGAGGGAAGTGGTGACTTCTTCCAGCAATGTTCAGGAGCTAAAACATCGGAGCAGAAAAAGCAAATGGTTAGGCTGGTTCAGTGCATCATAAGTATTTAATAAATGTTGCCTTATATTGAACTGGCAATTTTACTTCTCTTCTTAACTCTGGGTCAAATTTTTGTTCTCCCATCTAGCCTTGGAGGACTGGATCATTTTAACTTTTATGTCACAGTGTCTCAGATATAGTAGGTACTAATTTTTTTTTTAAATTTAAATTCAACTTTATTTAATTGAATGAGTTCTCTTGCTCCAGATCCAAATCCAGCTCCATGGGACATAACCACCTGAAACTTTCAATAGTATCTAATGGTCTTTAAATGCCTACTGAATTCCAAGCAACACCATGATAAATTATGATGCCAGTGATCCAAAGATGAAAAATGCTACCCACTTCCTGCCAGAGAGAATGAGACAAGCACTTGGAAGATGGGCAAAGTGGGGTTGTGTTCTGTTGGACTGTGCGTATTTTTTGTGAGAATTTTGTCTTTGTTTATTTTTATTGTTCGATGGGGGAGAGGAAGGAGAGATGACAAATGCAGGTAAAATAAACAAATAAAATGAAAAACAAAACAGGTACTAACTGCCTCACTCTGTGTCAGACACTGAGGAGACAAAGATTAAATGAAACCTTGTCCCTAGCCCGAGGAATTTACATTCAATCCAATAACTGGACTTATTGATTACTCCATCTCTATGTGAGGGCATCATTATCCTTCCAGTACTCCAAGTTCAAAACCTCAATATCATCCTCTACATCTTACTCTCTCATCCCACATATTGATTCAGTTGCCAGATTTTGTCATGTATACCTCCATGGCATCATTATATATCTCCCTCTCATTATTCAAATAACTACCAGTTTAGTTTAGACCTTTATCACTTCTCACCTGCACTATTATAATGACTTCCTAATTAGTTCCCATGTTTCATCTATCCTCACTTAAATCCAATCTCCACAAAACTGGAAAAGTGATTTTCCCAAAGCATAGGTCTGACCATGTAATTTCCTTACTCAATAAATGTCAGTGGATTGCTATTGCCCCTAGGATAAAATATAAACTCCTCTGTTTAGCTTTTAAAGTCCTTCACAATCTGACCCAAGCTGCCTTTCCAGCCCTGTTATATATTGCTCCCCTTCCTATGTTCTATCGTCTAGCCCACGGGTAGGGAACCTGCAGCCTGAAGGGCACATGTGGTCCTCTAGGTCCTCAAGTGTGTCCCCAAACTGCACTTGAGGACCTAGAGGGCCACATGTGCCCTCAAGGCTGCAGGTTCCCCACCCCAGGCTAGCCAAACTGGACTCTTTGCTATTCCACAAATATGACGTTCCATCTTTCATCTCTATGATTTTGCCCTGGCTATCCCCCATGCCAGGAATCCATTCAGTCTTCACTTCTGTTTTTCTGAATATATTATTTCTGTCAAGATGCAGCTTAAGTACCATTTTCTACATGAAACCTCTCCTGGTCCCCCATACTCCTTCCCCCACCATTGTGCCTTCCTTTTCCAACCCACCTTGTATTTATTTTATATTTATTCCCTTTCTACTTGTATACATACTTGGTATCTCTCCTTGGAGTGTTTAGGCTCATTAAGCGACGGCATTGCTTCCCTTTTGTCTTTGCATCCCCAGTGCCGAGCACATGATAATTGTTTATTTATTGATTGATTGCAGTGAGGTTAGTTCTTTCATTTGTTCAAAAGAGCTCAAGAAGAGCTGCATACACTGAATGGTCCATTTGAGGAAAGAGACCTCAAACATCACCATCCCTGGAGCTTAGCTGGCTTCCTCAGGGGCATACTCATCTCCCCTTTGTCACTGGAAATTCCCAGCACCTGTATCAAACGCTAATTGCTTGGCTGATTGGTGCAAAACTTAATTTGCCCTATCTTGCCCAAGGGCATCCAATGTACCTGAAGTATGCATCTTGGGTTCTGGAGAAATTAAGGGAAAACTGCAGTGTGAAGGCTGCCAGGCTTCTAGGCAGGAAAAAAATGAATCCAGCATCCTATCTTACACAAAACTGTATGGGATTATTGGAGCATTGTACTGCCATGAGTTCTGCATCTAGAGTTGTGAGGAATTCTCTCAATTTACTACTTGTATGAATTTGGGCATTTTAAAATCCAAGGCCTCAGTTTCCACATCTGTCAAAGGAAGAGGCTTAACCAGGCAATCACTAAGGTTTTTTTTTCTAGCTCTTTATCTATCATCCTATATTATATTTCATTTTAAAAGTCTGGGCTCAGAAAGTATTCAAGATAATTGTAAACTGGCAGTAGAATGCCCTTTCATGGACTAGTAAGGAAAGTTCAATGTTACAGGCAGTTCCTCATAAGGAAAATCCCTCTGCAAAAGCAGATTGGCCTACCCTCTGCAATTTTTAGTCTTAGAGAATTGCCCTAGGCATTGTAGCAGCAAGCACCCTGGCATACCCAGGATGGCTGCTAGCACAGGTTCTTAGATCTGCTTTTCTAGTAAAGACTATTCAAAAAGGGGTTCACAATCCTACTTTTAATTACATTCCCTAGTTGAGGGGGAGGGTCAGCACCCTGAAAGTTAGAGAAAATAAAAGCAGAGAAAATACAAGCAGAGAAATTAGCATAAAGACCAACAGACAGGGCTCTTAACATCTCTGGATGGAGAGAGCCTTTACATCTGAGTAGTAGGGGGGGTCGAGCCTGAACATACAGCTACTGAGAGTCTCGACCAGGGAATCAAAAGATCCTCATCATAAACAAACCCCCAAAGCAAAACCTCACCTCAGAGTATATATACACTTCTGGCTAATAGGCTCAGAGCCAGAAGGCATCACAACCTTGGTGACTCAGTGCCTAATTACCTTAGTACCAAAAGGTGTGAAAGCCTTACTACAAGCAAACCTCCTCCTAAGCAAGCTCCTCCTTAGGCAAGTCCCTCCCCCAGTGGGCTGCATGTAAGGCCTATTAATGGGCAGGGAGGATCTCCTTATCCCATTAACATTACAGGCATCAAGAAGTTAAGAGATTTACTCAGGTTCACATTCAGGTAAAACTTGAATTCAGGCCTTCCTAGCTTCAAATCCAGAGTCGTAACTTCTTTTGCATGGACTAACTCCTGAAAAATCACTCTTAAGGAGTATGTTTTAAAAATAGGGGTTATTTATAGATCACATACTAGTGAAAAACATGTTAAGTTTTTGTAGGAACGTATAGCTAACCAGATGACAAATTACTTTTCAAAATAACCCTTCTCCTTCTCCAAATAATCCAGTCATAGAGATACATTCTAAGGAAATATGGAGGTGAATGAAGCTTCACTAACATTCTAGTGCAGGATGGCAGATTTAGATTGAATCATGATGAGGGGGTATATTTGGGAAGGAAAGAGAAAGAGACATACAGAGACAGAGACAAAGAAACACAGAAAGATAGAGACACACAGAGAGACAGAAAGAGCCCTTCTGGCTCTGATGCCTGTGAGCATTTCTGTAAGTCAAAGACTTTTTCAGGAGGGAGAGTAGAAAGGGTCTTGGCCAGAGAAAGATGAGTGTTGAGTATTGAGTATTCCTGGAACCAGTCATAATTCTCCAGTCTATTACCTCTACACAGAAGAAACACAGTCCATCCTGCAGCTTTTAGAGCTGCCAAGACCAAAAGGATGCCATGCTAGAAATCACAAAGAGGGTGCTATATCTTTTAATTTTCTTTTTATTTTTAACTATTCCAAATATTTTAATAAGAGTTCTCTGCAAGGCATTTAAAATACCAGTTTGTGAAGATAAACTCAGTTGGAGAGAGAGAATACAGAACACAGCCATGGAGCTGAAGAATTTTCTTGATTTGGGGCAGGATCTGAGAATCGGCTGTTTTCTGATCAGCCTTGAGCTGCTCTGTAATCTTGTATTTCTCTTTTTCTGTATCAAAAATCTCTCCTTCTTGGTTTCTAGGTTTACAGAGGCTCTTCTTGAAGTAAGCATCAATAAGATGATTTGGAATTTTTACACCCGAAAGGTTAACCCTGTCAGAGGTGGCAATGACAAATTTCTGATGGGTCCTTCTCAGAGGAACATGGTTGATGGTCAGAGGTCCAGTCACTAGTAGCAAACCACTAACCAGCTGCTTCAGGACAACCACTGGCAGCCAGCGAGTATGATCAGAACCGTGCCCGGGGTGATGCCAGATCCAAGTCTTCTCATATGCTGGCCGAAGGGCTGTTTGCCATGACTTAGCAGCTTTCTAGGCACGTCCTCAATAGAATATTTTGCCTAGGCAGTTTGCAAATCTTTACCACACAGGTTCCTTCATTCTTATCAGCACCAACTGGCTTTGAGGTAGTAGCCGGCATCTTCTCTTTTTCCTTTCAATCAGGGTTTTTGGTGCAGCACATTTCTACTTGTACATGGCTCTATGGGAATATATTGCAGACCTGGAGTATTTATCAATTCCTCGGGCCAGGACTAGGTTCTGACTGCAATGCTTTGATACTTTTTCACCGCCTAAAGCCACATCTTTCTTTTTGTTCTCCTTTTTTTCCTTTTCAACTTTTTCCTTTGGTTACTTGGGGGACTTTCTGTCCACTATCTTGAAAGAAGGGAAAGAGAATTTGAGGGTTCTGTATCTTGCACAGAACTTCCAAACAGAAACAGAATAGAACTCTGGGCACTGAATTATCATTCTTATATTTTTAGCTGCACTCCAAATCAAAATCTCAATATTGCATAGTGTGGAGTGAGTGGGGGGAGTGGAGGGAGAAACCTGAGGTTTGAATCCTGGCTTCCACACAGGAAAGAGGACCCCTATCTCAGCAGTGTTGTTGTGAAAAAGGTGCTTTGTACCAAGATAAGATCAAAGTGGATTTATAACATAGATAGATATTAGAAGTAAATTAGAAAAGCATGGAACATATTAACTATCAGATCTATGAATAAGAGAAAAATTATGAATATATAAAAGAGAGCATTGTGGGATACAAAATGGATAATTTTGATTACATTAAATCGAAAAAAGCTTTTGTACAAACAAAACCAATGTAGTTAAGATCAGAAGGAAAGGAGAAAATTGTGGAAAAAATATAGTCAATTTCTCAAATAAAGGCCTTATATAAGAATATGAGTCATTGCCTAATTGATAAATAAACAGGCAGTTTTGGAAGAAGAAATCAAAGCTATATATATATATATATATATATATATATATATATATATATATGTACATATAAAACGAATCATATGAAAAATACTCTCAATTGTTATTGATTAGAGAAATGCAAGCTGAAAACAAATCTGAGGTATCATCTCACATATATTAAATTGTTTAAAATGAGAGAAGGGGAAAATGATAAATACTGGAGAGGATGTAGAAAAATTGGGACACTAATACACTGTTGATAGAATTGCAAACTGATTCAACCATTTTGGAGAGCAATTTCGAATTATGCCCAAAGAGTGATAAAACTGTGTATACCCTTTGGTCCCACAATACCACCATTAGGCCTGTTTCCCAAGATGATCAGGGAAAAGGAAATGAACCTATATGTTCTAAAATATTTATGGCAGCAATCTTTGTAACGGCAAAGAATTGAAAATTGAAGCGATGCTCATCAATTGAGGAATGGCTGAATAAATTGTATATGATTGTAATGGAATACTACTGTGCTGCCAGAAATGGTGAATAGATTGATTTTAGAAAAAACATGGACAGACTTACATGAAATAGTGAAGAGCGAAAGGAGCAGAAGCAAGAGAACATTGTATATAGTAACAGCAATATTGTTCAAAGAGTCACTGTGAATGGCTAAGTTACTCTGAGTAATATGATCATTCAAATTAACTATGAAGGAAAATGCCATCTACCTCTAAAGAAAGAATTGATATATGGAACTATGTAGTGTATTGTTCCATATGTCTATTTATATCAAATGTTGGCCTTCTCTACTGCAGGATTGGGAAAGAGGGAGGGAGGCAACTTGGAACTCAAGATGCAACAAAATAAATAAATGAACAAAATTCAAAACAATAAAAAATGCTTTGTCGACGTCAAACACAGAAATGGGAGTTTCTGAAGGATGGAAGTTGAGGATCTTCCAAAGGGCAATGAAGAACTACATGGCAGGTATGAGCAGGCCACAACTCAGTACAAATAAAGAATTAGAAACAAGTGTAAAGGATGTCATCAAGGAAATATATGATAGGGTCGGAATGGGGAATGGATGGATATCCCAAGAGGACTGGGAATTTGGGGGTACTGTAAGCTCAGTTTGAATCAATAATATAACAGCCAAAAGTTGATGTAATCCGAGGCCCTCTGGAGAAGCACTGTGTTTCATACTAGAGTGGTGCTGGTACTGTTACTCTGCCTAGAGTGCAATGTGCAGTAGGGGGCACTACATTTTAGGAAGGATATTTTAAGCTGGAGTGTCCATAGAAGGATGACTAAAATGGTGATGGGATTCAAGATCAGGTAATATGAAGACTGATTGAAGAAACTGTTGATTTTTAACCTGGGAAAGAATAGACAGGTGGGGTTCATGATCATGACACTTCATCTCTCATCTCTAGGTATTTTCACTGTCTATCCCTCATGCCTGGAATGCTCTCCCTCCACATCCCTTTCTCCCGGTTTCCCTTGCTTCCCTGAAGTCCCAATTAAAATTGTACCTTCTATGGGAAGCCTTTATCAACTCCTGTTAATTTTAGTGCCTTTTGTAAATTATTTCCTATTTATCCTTTATGTAGTTTTTTTTGGTATATATTGGTTTGCTTGTTGTCTCCCAGTCATATTGTGAGTTCTTTGAGGGAAGGGACTGTCACCTGCCTCCCTTTGTATCTTTACTGCTTAGCACAATGTTTGGCATATTGTAGGTGCTTAATAAATGCTAATTGGCTGACTGATTATGGTGCTTCAAGGGCTGCCAGATGGAAGAGGGGTCATATTCTTTCTGCTTGGTCCCTGAGGGCAGAACCAGGAATATTGATGGAAGTTGTAAAAAAGGCAGATATAGATTTGATGTAAGCAATAATTTCTTAACAATTAGATTTCCAAAAGTTGAATAGACTTCCTTGGGAAGTAGTTAATATCCCTTCATTGGAAGTTTTCAAGAAAGGGTTAGAAGGCCCATTGGATATATTATAGAGGGCTTTCCTGTCCAGGCAGGGTTGGACTACATCACCTCTGAGGTCTAACTCTGGGATTTTGAAGCCATAAGTAGTTTAAGCAGCCATTGTTCTATTATTATGAGATCTGATCTTTTTTTGGGGGGGTGGGGAGATAGAGTTTATATCCCATCCAGGACCTTTCAGAATCTATATTGGAAGGTGAGGCCATGCATTCTAAGCTGTCTGAGGAGCTCATCAAGGAATATGATGATCTCTGAGGCTTTTGTAAAGTCAAGCCTCAAAGCAGTTGGGTACAGACTAGCTGGGGATTAATGTTTTCTTTCTCTGAGCTTTCTTCGATTTATGTTCCTGTTTCCTGAGGCCCTGATACTATTCTTCGTTATTCTATCCTTGTAGGATGGAGGTAGACCCAGGGTCATTGCCATTTCTCTCCTGCCTGTCTATATATAACCATGGAGTTTTGCACCTTTGAGTTGGACCACAAATTAGAGGTCATCTAGTTCAGTCCCTAGGACACCCATAGTAGCCCTTCTTCATCAGGCCTGCTTTGCCTTCTCCCATAGCCTTCTGATATCACTGGTCACTAATGGCAGAATTTTCTGCTAAAAATTGGTTACTACTTACTACTCATTGATTCCTGAATCCTCCCCCACCCCCAATCTCATTAAATATATGTAGTTTCCTCATCAGCCACAACATTTCTGTGTAGGTATAAAGACTTCAGAGCATTGTGTCTCTTTTTATTTAGGCTTGATTTCTCTGAGACAAAAATGTACTTTGCAGGAGAAGGAATTCAGCTCCATGTTACTGTGGAAATTAAATCGGGGCATTTGTTTATTGGGTATTAGAAATTCTGATGATAAACATCAGGGAAGACTCTGATTATATCCATGATAGAAAAATGATAAATACACAAGGGGGAGCCCCTATTCCCATTCATCCTAATGCATTTCCTAAGCGATACTTTATATGAGAAGAAATTCATCCTCACAACTCTTATTTTTATAGTTTGGGGAAAAATGCCCAGGGCAGGGAATCCTAACATTTGTGACTAGAAAGGACCTTTGAGATTATGTTCAGATCAATTTCTATTTTTGTGCTGATATGGAAACTGACTCAGAGGGATGAATGACTTGTCCAAGATCATGGAATTTGAACTTAAATATAGATGTTTAGATGCAGAGAGAGCCTCCTTCACTACTCCATGCTGCCTTTCTAGAGCACTAATGGGCCTATTATCCTTCTCTTAGGTAGTAAATGTTTCCAGGTGGCTCCGATTAGGCTTGCTATAAAACTTAACTTAAATTACCTAGACAGTAGAGAGAGCTAAACACCTGGCTGAAGGAAAACAGACCCAATTATGTATCAGTGGTAAGAAGACATGAGATGCTCTCTTTTCTGGGTATTTTTGATTCTCTTACTGAAGTTTGTACAGGAGGGTATTTAGACTAATATCAAAATAATTCCCTCAAGAGCTATATACAGCAATGCTGCTTAAGCTTTTTTTTTTTTTTTACCTACAAAACACTTTGGAGCCTGACATGTATTGGTGAATCCCAGGATAAAAGGGGGGGTGTAGAATTTGGGAGTCAAATTAAGCCTATTTTTATAACTAAAATTTGACACATATAAGAATTTTTATAGATATCTCTTTGCCCTAAAATAAGCCAATATAGTACAGCACAAAGAACATGGGACTTGGAAACTAAAGTTCTCTGTTCAAATCCTGGCTCTGACTCTTTCTAGAGGCAGTCAAGCTAGGATCCGATTTCCTGGCCTTCCACTCAAGAGCTAGCACTTTTTCTGCTATGCCATTCCTTTCTTGTTCTTCTTCCTGCCTGAAATGTTCCCGGCCATCCTCTCTACCATCTTTCAAGGTCCAGCTCAAGTCCCACTTCCTTCAGTCCATAGCAGTCCCTCCTTACTATAAATGTCTTTTAATTTATACCACTCGATTTGGTACTTACACCTCCATTGTCATGGGTTCAATCAATTAATTACCTAGCTAGGGAGCTGGGTAGCACAGTGGACAGAACTTTAGGCCTATAGTCAGCAAGACCTGAATTCCAACGTGATCTCAAACAACAGCTGTGTAACTCTGGGTAAGTCACTTGACTTCTATCTGCCTTATTTTCCTCATCTGTAAAATGGGGAAAATAATAGTACCTATCTCCCAGAGTTGTGGTGAAGATCAAAAGAGATAATTTTTGTAAAATGCTTAATACATAGTAGGTATTATATAAATGTTAGTTGTTATTATGAATGAGTGTTTATTAAGTGCTTATTGGGGGCTAGGCATTGTTCTTAAAGCTAGAGATACAAAACCAAATGTGAAACAATTCCTGCCTGCAAGGAACTTACATTCTAATGTAGGAAACAACTATTACATCTGTAAATATATATATTATATATATACATATGTAAATATATATATATATATAGACATGTGTATGTATGTATGTGTGTGTGTATATATATATATATATATATATATGTATATATTACCTTCAAGATTAATTCAAAGTCATTTTGGCAGGGAGTACACTACCAGGTGGAATTGTCTGAAAAGGTCACATGTAGAAGGTATCATTAGAACCGAGTCTTAATGGAAATCAACACTTTTGAGAAGCAGAGGTGAGGAGAGCATGCATTTCAAGTACAGGGGACTACTAAGGCAAAGCTATTGAGATGAGTGATGTTATGTCATGTATTCAAAATATCAGGTGGGCTGCTATGGCTAGATCATAAAATGAATAGTTATGTTGAGAGAAGTAACGTGTTAGAAAACTAGAAATGTAGGAGAGGACCCACTGTGAAAGGCTTTAAATGTCAAAAAAGAGACTATATGTTTGATCCTGGAGTCAACAGGGAGCCATTGGAATGCCTCTGACTATCTGGGTTAGACGGATTAGAGTGGGGACACCTTCAGGTAGAGAGTCTCAAGGTAAACAAATCAAATAGGGTGCTATAGAAACAGCAGAGGTGAGATATATTGCCAGCATGACTCAGGGTTCTAGCTTATTGAAGTTGACAGAAGTGGGGAGTATGTAAGAAATGTGAAGGTATAAACTAATAATTTGGCAGCTGATTTGACAGTGAGAATGAGGAGTCAAGGGTGACACCAAGATTGCCAAGTGTGGTAATTGGAAAGATGCTGGTGACTTCCACAGTACTAGGGAATTTCAGAAGACCAGTGGACTTGGAAGGGTAAGGTAAGCTTTGTTTTGATCACGCCGAGTTTAAGATGTCTATGGGGCATCCATTTTAAAATGTCTAACAGATACCTAGTGATATAGGTACTGGGACTAAGGAGTAAGATGAGGGCTGAGTATATAGATCTGGAATTCATTAACATATGATAAGAAATTGAACCCATGGGAGCCAATGAGGTCACCAAGTGAAAAAGAGTGGAGAAAAAAGGGGAGAGGGCTCAGCACGGAACCTTAGAGTATACCTACAGCTAGGGAGACTGACATGGATCCTGAATGAACAAATGTGATCAAGGAGAGAAGTAAAAAGAAAACCAAAAGAAAACAATGTTACAATAACAAAGGGGAGACAGAATATCCAGGAGCCAAGAAGTTTCAAATGCTGCAGAATGATCAAGTAGGATAAGGATTAAGAAGAGGCCATTTGATTTGTTAATTGAGAAGATGGATAAAGAATAAATTAGCAGGGAGTGAAAGAATGGCCTTGCTGCAATGAGAGACCAGCTGTTAGTAGATAATATAAATTCATAGTGAACCCAGTCATCCTGACTTAGTGGATTGCTCTAGCCATCTTCAACAGCATGTGAGTAGGAGTGGGAAATTGTGGGAATAATTTAAGATTAGGACTTGGCAATATATGAGCAGTGATACCACAAGAGAGTAGGGGGATTAGGAAGCAGTTGAGGGTTTAACTGCCCCAAGAAAGGCTTACAGTTGAGAAGGGAGGAGAGTGAAGATCACAATGATAATAGAGATGGAGGAATTGCAGGCCAGGGTGAAGACAAAGAATATGTTTAGGAGAAAGGAATCAAGAGCCCTGAAATGATAGAAAATTGTGATATGATTAAGGAATTTCAGAGTTCTTGATCATGGAAGTTGCTAATCAGCACCAGCTGTAGCCAGTTCTGGCAAAAGGTCTCCTGTCATCTCTATCTGATCAATTGTCTGACTCCCTTACTTTCTCAGGACTGAGAGTTCCCAAAGCTGCTGCTGCTGCTGCTGCCTGCAAGGCCTGTACCTGTTGTTGCTGCTGCATGTACATCCTCTTGAAGTCCTCAATTCCAATGTCATAGACTTCTGCCACTCCAAAATTTGATTTGAGGCATTATTTTAAAGTTGTTTGAAGGAAAATATTAGGAGAGTTCAATTTGCCTGTACTAGGTTGTTGCCTGTACTAGGCCATTTTGACTCCACCCCTTATATTAAGTTTAAACAGATTTCTGTTCCTCTCATATCTTCCTCTCACTACTTGTTGGTTCTCATTCTGCCCTTTGGGGTAGAGTAGAATAGTGCCTCCCTCAGTCATATAACCCTATTTACTTGTGGAATTACGTGCATGTGCCTTTCATTCATTTTTATTTTTGATTGGGCATGTGACTATATCAATATAAGAACTCCCTCTGCCAATGGAGTTTAATACCTGCTTAGCAACTTCTAACCTTAGAGAAAATAGTCCATATTTTTCAGGGGCAGGATTTGAACCTAGGGTTTCTTGGCTCAGAGACCATAACTTGACGCATTACTCCAGGGGTTCTTAATTTTTTTGTTTTGTTCCATGCACCCCTTTCAACAGCAACACCACCAACAACAAAAAGTGTTGTGAATCTCTATGTTAATTTAACACATTACTCGTAATATTCTGTAGTTATTTACTACTTAAGATGTTATTTTTTTTTGTGAACTCCTGGGACTAGCCTCTCAAACCCTCAAACCCTGAAAGGGATTGAAAAGCACTTAATGGAAACCATTTTATTATGCCATGCTACTGCTCTTCCTTTTACAATGACACCTACTGCCATTTAAATCCTACAGGCCCAGGGCTTCACATCGTACTGTTGGGGAGCAATGACATAATAACATAAATAGCATAGATTACATAATGGTCTATGAGACATCCTGGAGACAAGGAGTTGGGGGCTTTCATGTTTTTTAGAATTGTATTCCAGTTTGGAATTGTGCTTCACCCAGTTCTAATATAACAACAGGAGAAGACCCTGCAAGAGCCATCACATAAATCAACTTGCATGGACTGCCCAAGTCACTGGGTGGTGACTATCCCTCTACATTGGGTTCAGCCCATTAAAATGCAAATATACTTTCTGGAATTGCTGCTCCAGAGTCTTTGATTTATTTGGGGCTTCTGGTCAGGAGGCAACATAAAACTCTTCACACTGCGGAAAGTGAAGTGAGCAAGACATCAAGGGGTCATTGGGCCCCTAGTCTTTGCCAGCCTCTGACAGCTTCCTATAATTCACCAACTGCTCTTTTTCTCAACCAGATGGGACTATTAAAGGGAGGTGGTGGAGAGTTTACCTGTCCAGTTAGGTGACTCCTCCACAACCAAATAAAGCCCCCAGTCCAGAAAAGATGTTCCTGATATCCCTCTTTCATATTTATTTTTTGTGTGTCCCTTTCTCGAGTTCTTTTTGTTTCTTTATATGTTTGTCTGTTTTCTTGAATTGTCTTTCACTGACCCCAACCATCTGTATTTTCCTCTATTTCTCTTCTTTCCAAAGATTGAGACTACAACAAGACTAGCTGATTGTGATGGAGTTTGCCAGGGCTGGCTGGAGTGACCAAAGAGATGAGGTAAAGACAGAATGCTAAGGAGCCTGGGAGAATGAAGTAAGTATTACAGCCTAGACTGATCTTTTTTCTTTTTTCCTTTTTCCAGGGATTTGTAATCAGAGGATTAAGCAAGTTTGAGATAAAAATGACTGAATAAGTCAAGCAGATTATTACCTTCTCTGAGTAGGACTGTCTTCTCTGATTCACCTTTTAGTGTTTGGTCTAGACTGAAGGTGCCCCATTGAGAGATTTCCTTGGAAGAGTATTTCTTAGTCATTTTAAATACTCTGTTGGGAATATGTGTGTGTGTGTGTGTGTGTATGTGTGTTATATGGAGGGAGAGATGGAAAGACACAGAGAGAAAAACAGAGAGAGACAGACAGAGATAGAGACAAAGAGAGAGTTGGGGGTGGGAGGAAGGAAGTTATGAAGTTAAGTAATTTGACCATGTTCACACAGCTAGCATGGATGGTTGTATATATTTTGTATGCATGTATATTTTATTTGATAGGAATGCTTGGAGGAAAGGGGAATTTGGGCTAATGACTTTATTATTATCTAAAGGAGAACTAGAAAAAAAACCACTTTTTGTTTCAATTTGTTTTATGAAAAATCTCTCCAAAATTTGGAATCTATTTTCCTGCATTAGTAAATAGAGACTGGTGGACATAATCAAAGCTTCCTAAGGGGAATGAATATAGCCCCCCTCACCCCTCAGGATTCTCATTGTGAACTTTGATCTGAATTATACAAATAAGAATTTATTAGGAGTCTATTATGTGTGGTTCTTACCATTATGATACTCTACAAAAGCTCCCACGTCCCTCAGCAAGGCCCAACCACTTTCTCCAGTTGGTCAGTTCCTTCTCAAGTCTTTGTATCCTTCTTCTTGCTCTGTGCCTGACTTTCTCTGTACTACAAAAGCATACCTCATGCCCCCTAAACTGGTACCTTCACTCCTCATGCCCCTTTAGCTCCCTTTTATCTGTTATATTAATGCTGTGGTTTCATGGTTTGTTGTTGTGGCACCATCTCAAAGAATTCAGAGTTAGACCAAATATAGGCATTTATTGAGGACTGACAACCCTCAGAAGTGGGCTAGGTTCCAAGGGGAACCAGCAACTTAGTGAGACAAAACAGGCTATTTCATAGTGTAAGGATGCTGATTATACAACGGAAATTATGAATGTGAAAAAGGCAGCAGGGGTTTGCTAAGATAACAGGGGAGGGGTCTTTTCCATGGTTCAGTGATCAAGAGTCCTAGTTGTGCTGCTCTCTGATTGGCTAGATGTTGTAGTCCTATTTGCTTAAGATAGATAGTTAGGTATTGTGATCCTGTCTTGGGCTAAATGGATAATGTGATTGTGGTTGAATAGAAGGACATACCTGTTCAAATATGGGAATTGGATCTGGGGGCAGTGGCTACTAGGGGCAGTGCCTATATCGATTCTGGGAGCCTGAGGTGTGGTTAAAGTCAGATTGTGTGCTTAAATCAGGACCTGCCTATTGTTCAGTGGGGCTCATAAGGAAATTAGAATGTTGGGGCTGGGGCAGCTTTATTAGGATTCCCTCATTAAAATGTAAACTTTTCTTTTTGCCTCCATTTGTATCCTTAGTGCCTAACATATAATATATACTTAATAAATATTTCCTTCCTTCCTTCTTCCTCCTTCCTCCTTCTTTCTTTCTCCCAATGCATGAGAATGAAAGGCATTTGAGGAGTCAGAAAGTTGTGAATTTAGTTAGTATTGAGTATATAGAAGTGATAATGATGACATAAGACTGGAGAGGTAGACTAACCACTGAATAAGGAGGGCCTTGAATGCCAGGCAAAAAGTTTGAACTTTAGACTAAAGATCTGAAGAACAAGAACTATTCAAAAATGGAATGAGCTTTTTCAGGATATCTCATTGGAGCTATCCAAGCAAAGGTCCAATGACTTGTGAGAGCTTGGCACTTTCCCTCCATGGGCCCCATCTGTAAAATGAGAGGGGTATACTAGATGGCCTATGAGGTCCCTTTCAGTTCTAAATCTATGGTCCTATTTTCCTTTGTTCTTCTAGTCTATAATCTTGTTCAGGTAAGATTAGACTAGATGGCACAAAACCCTAGCAATTCTGGGATTTTGTGATCTTAAAGTTCTAAGAATTCTGAATAGGCATTGGCCAAGAATATACTTGGATGGTTTTTGTAAGTATTATTTAATTCAATTTGACAAATATTTATTAAGCACCTACCGTCTAGAAAAGGAGACACAGCATGGTAAAGTGGCTTCAAAGTCAGCCCTCAAGTCCAGAAGACTTAGGTTCAAGATCTGCCTCTGATACTAATGGTTTGTGTCACTACAGGCTAATTTCTTACCCGTTCAGAGCCATAGGCAATTTTTCTAAGTCATGACTTGCTAGTCAGCAACAGTTGTGCGAATTCCCACACAGGGAGTTCCCTATTATCATGAAATTGTAGTTCTGGGCATTTCCTCTCCTCACCACCCAAATAAGGAAGATACTATACTTGCCTCTGGGGATAAAAAGACTTATAAAAAGATAAATGACTGTCCATTTGTTTATCAGAGGAATATGGGGAGAGTGAGAGAGGAAGAGGAAATCCAAGCATCTAATGTTTTCAGTAACTTGTATTCCATTTAGCCAATATTTCACTGTGTCTTGTTTTTTCCCCCTCTCTTCCTCTTTCTTTTCTCTGCCCAGTCCCCTCTCAATCTCCGTTAGTCACCACTTAACCCAAGACACATTTGATATTCCTCAGAATTTAGTGCCTACCTTCCCTAACTCATTTTTTCACATCTTATTCTGTAGACACTTTTCAATCCATCTTCATCTTTCAGGCATAAAGTAACTCTGCACTGAACTTAGTAGTTTCCTTTTGTCTGACACTGAGGCATTTTGGTTTAAGGATATTGTAGCATTTTGACTGGAACACTGAGTTGTCAAGTAAATGAGAATTTATAAATCATCTACTGTGCCCAGTGCTGTGCCCAGAACTATAATTGTACCAGGGAAGACACTGTGTCTGCCATCAAAGGAGCTTCCAAACCATTGATCAACCAATAAGCACTTGTCAGTTACCTACTTCATACCAGACACTGTGCTAGGCACTGCTCAGTTGTGTTGGGAAGATGAAGAGATTTGAAACAATCAGAGATCAATATAAGAAAGCAAATTATCAAATATTCTGTCATCTGACATTGACTGTCAGGAGTTTCAAAGGTAAGGAAAGGGAGAGGTCAGTGTGATCTAAGAGCTAATGGCTAACATTTACATAAAGCATTTAATTACATGAAACAAATCATTTTACATATATTGCTTCATACATATGACCCTCACAATGGCCCTGTTGAGGTAGGTGCTATTGTAACCCCATTTTACAGATTAAGAAACTGAACTCAAGAGAGGTTCTTCCCCAGGGTTCCACAGCTAGGGAATGTCTCAGAAAGGCAAACTAAAATCTTCCTGACTCATGCTATCCACTAGGCTCAGGGAAGGTTTCATGAAGGAGGCAAAAATTCAATGTACTTTCAAGGATTTGGGATGTGTAATGAAGGAAAGAAAAGGGTATGTAACTCAAAAAGGTGGGAATTGCTATGACACTTGAAAACAATAAGGATTATCTGTTTTTTGAACTAGAAGAGATGTTAGATATTATCTAGTTTAGCCTCCATGAATTCTTTAGATATGCCATGCTCACCCTATATTTACATAGTTTATTTTGACAGGATTTTACATTTATCCACATTAAACTTCATCTCATTAGATACAATCAACCATTTTAAGCTACTGAAACATTTTTTGGGGGTCCTATGTCATGTAAATGTGTACACCCTTCCTAGATCTGAAAGTGTATCAAGCGTGTCTGTATCCAAGTAATGGATTAAATAATAGAAAGTCAAGCTCTCATCACTGCTGTGTTCAACAAGAAAATTCCTTCAGGTTATCTATCAATGATGGCTCATTATGTGCAACAATGGAACTGACTTCCTAAGTTCTGAGCTCCTCATTCCTCTTTATCCATAAAGATGAGATGAGAGACTATCAAATATTTTGTTGAAATCTGGGTATTCCATATCTATGACAGCTGTCCCAAACTATTGACTGCAGACCCCTGGTAGTTATGGAATTATTGTAAGGCAAACATGCCCAGCTATATATTTTGTTAAAAATAGCAATAATACAACCATAATAGTGTGGGAAAATGGTGGTAACCATGATCTGTGGCATTCCCATTATCTATCAATGTGGTAACTGTCAAACATGGAAATGTGTTTAACCTGACATGACCTACTCTTGATGACCACTGCTTCTTAAGTGCTCATGAATCATCCCTTTAATAATACATTCCAAAAGTTTTCTAGGCAGTTAAAATCTTTGGCCTATGTTTTGAACACTCCACACTATTCCCTTTTTTAAAAAGCAGGGCAGCACCAGCTTATTTCCATTCTTATGTCAGTTCTGCCTTTCTTTATCACCTTTTAAAGATCACTGACAATAGGTTAACAATCCCATCTAAGATTCTAGCATCCTTGGATATAATTCATCTGATGCTAATCACCTGAATTCATCAAGGGCATTTAGATAATCTTGAGTTAATTTAGAGTTAATTTAGATTTTGACTTTGTATTTAACATTTTTATTCTATCTTCATTTGGAAGATCATTTGCCTTGGAAGACAAAATAAAACAAAAATAAGACTTGAACAGGTCTTCCTTCTCTTAATTTTTCATTATCATAATCTCATTTACCATAGGTAATCATCATAGTCATTATTTATTCTTTCTCTTGTTGCAATGTATCATTAGTGGTGTAATACATAGAGACAGAAATGCTCTCACACTTTGCATGCTCTTCATTTTGATACTTTGAAACTTTGCCAGAACATATCAATCCATTTTGAAGTTTCTCGTGTTGAAGATATTCCTTCCCTTGACTCCTGATGCGGAATATCCCTAAGCAAAAGAAATAGGAGTGTTAGCCTGGACCATTTGGTCATCCAGCCCGATGCATCTCTGAGTAGGCACTCCTTGTGTAATATTCTGATAAGTGGTCATTCAACCTTTGCTTGAAGAGCTCGGTGAATGGTCTACTTCCTGAAGAGACACATACCAGTTTGAGAAAATTCTACCTAACGTCAAGGAAGTTGAGATGTTGAATATTTTTGTTTTTCTTCCTGTTATTGTAGTATTCATATTTATGTCTTGCTCATTTGCACATATTACTATTAGTTTTGGCTCTTGAGAACAAGAATAAGCAGAATGATTCCTTTTGCTTGTGATAACTCTAGGGTTTCAACACTAATATATAGTGAGTCCCTACTAGCAAGGACTTACCATTCATTTGGGGTGAATAGTTATAATACAAGATATAGAGTGAAAAGGGCAAAAGAGAAGTGCAAAAGCTAAATGGAAAAAGAACTCTTTCTGCTGGGGCAGGGAGTAGAGAGGTGTAGGGAGAGTTAGAATAAGGGAACATAACCTAAAAATGGAAGATAGCCTGTGCTGTCCCACTGGGAAATCGGTTTAGACAGTGAAGAGGGTTATAGTTCATAAAGGCTAAAACATAATTTGTGAAGGGGAACAAAACAAGATTAGGGAGTTAGGTTGGAACTAGATTATGGAGGGGATCTGTGCTGGGGGGGCCCAGGACATTATATTTTTTGGCTTAATGTTACAGGCTTCTGTCCCAAACTTGTCTCTTCTTGGTCACCAAGATCCATCTATCTCCTGTTTCTATATTCTTCAGTGTATAGATTTCTAACACCAACCTCTACCCCCAATTCCAGCAATGAGAAAAATAAATCCCTTTCTATTTGCTGATTTCCATTCTGTGGGAATGGTGTCTAGGAGGGACAGTGGGTAAGAGGCTAGAACCTACGATTTCTCAGAAGTCCTAAAGTTCTAGACATAGTAGTTCTGCCTTGGGGTCTAGGTTGAGGTTGTTTGGAGGAATATTCTGGGTGGCTGGGTTTTGGGGAAGCAAATAGGACAGGAGGGACAATTAAAGCAGAACCAATGGAAAGTTCTTTTAATCAAGTTCATCTAATTATCTTTTCTCCATATTATCTGATCTACCCAGGGCCATAAGAAAGCCCATCAAATCTTTGTGTGGGTGGGTTATTACCCTGAATATATCTAAATAATATTAAATGATTTCTTCAATTTCAGTTGATTTGTCACAGCCTATTTAGTTGAGCTACACACATTACTTGACAAATAGACATTACCATTACCATCAGTGATCTGAATGCTAATTAATTTAGCCAAAATATACCCAAGTTTACCTCCCCAATCATATCTGCGAAGAGTTGGTCCATATGTTCTGGAGTTTCTCTAAGTGTGAAGTCTTAATATAAACTCCCAATATTTACTCTCAGATTGGTTTTAAAAGAGAATAGGAGATGTTCTCTGGAATGGAGGGGGTGGGGAAGGCAGTGCCTTACAAGGGACTTCTTTTATATTTTAGTAGATATGTAGGAGAAGGGAAAGAAAAACACATTTATCAAGGATCTACTATGTACCAGGCACTGTTACATTTTACAAATATTATCTCATTCGATCCTCACAATCACCTTAGGAGGTAGGTGTTACTGTAATCCTCATTTTACAGTTGGGAAAACTGAGGAAGGCAGAGGTTAAGTGACTTGCCCAGGGTCACACAGCTAGAAAGGGCCTGAGGTCATATATAAACTCAAGTCTTCCTAACTCCAGGCCCAGAACTCTATCCACTGCACCACTTACTGCTGTTAGTAGATATTTTCTAACTGTATAGAAGGTATGACACTCATTTCAGCCTCTTGGCTTTCATTCACATAGTTCATCTCTCCTAAAAATAGCCATTCTTCTTCCCTCTTCCTATTGAATTCTTATGCATTTTTCAAGACCTAGTGCAAGTCACAGCTCTTCTATGAAATCTTTACTATTTTCTCCTACAGATCCTTAGGGTATGTCTGGACAAAACTATAGAATATTATCCATTCATTTCATTAATGGTTCATTTAAATTATTCTGGTGCCAATATACACAAATCGCTGTGCTAGGTGATGGATAAAGAGATGAAAAAGATTACCCCCCTCCCCTCCTTGCAGAGCTGGGGGATTATGGGTACATCAAGATGTGTTGATGTATTGGCTAGTTTTACTGAATCACTTTTTTATTTTTTGATATAAGGAATGGCTTTGAGTACAGTAAGGCATATATTCAGAAACAGAGATGATATTAAAGATAGCAAGACTAAACCCCCTTCCAACAAAATTAAAGTGCAAGGAACCTTAGAGATCGTATATTTTAACTCATTTGTTTTATGGAAGAAGAAACAGAAGTGCAAAACAGGGAAGGAAACCACCCAATGCAGCCACAAAATTAACTAATTGCAGAGCCAGAATTAGAAGACAGGCTTACTGACTCCTAGTCTAGGGCTCTTTTCACTACTCTTTTCACACGACTTCTTAGTGGGACTTTGTCACATATTATAGGGAAGGTCTGCTAAACTTGTCAGAGGACGTGGGTTCAAATTCTGATTCTACCACTTACCTGTGGGACATGGACCAATCACTTAGCCTTGCTTGCCTTCTATTTCCCACATTTGGAAAGTGAGGGAATTGACCTCGGTAACCTCTAAGGTCCTTTCTAACGCTAGTCTATGATCCCATGCTCTCTTCCAACTCTGTATATTGTTGTGTACTATTTCAATTCCTTCTTATTATCTCAATTATATTCAACTGTTTTTTGAAGGAAAGGACTACGTCCTAGAATTCTTTGATATCTCTGGATAACTCAAGTTAGTACAGGATATGTGTGTGTGTGTGTGTGTGTGTGTGTGTGTGTGTGTGTGTGTGTTATGGCAATTAAGGTAGGACTTTTTACTATTTTCTCTTTTGGAATGCTGAGATAATCAAATACCTTTGATGAGTCTTGCCTTTCAAATGTAATGGCAAGCAAAGTGAACTTTTTATTGTCTTTGTTCTGGAGTCCTTCTCAGCACTAAGGAATCTTGATTGAATTGGGAGTCTTTGATGACCTGTTCATGTCAAGGAAAGGCCTAGTTCACATGAGTTTGAGTCACATGGTTGTGATGCCCTTTGAAACTTGTACATAAGATCAGAGATTAGCATTTTACCTTTGGTGGGGGCACCCTCATTGAAGGAATGTTGATGACCAGGCTCCACGCAAGCCATTGAAGCAGCCCCTTTTCCCCCAGCTTCCCTGGTAACTATTTATCGTGATTTGGCTAAGACAGAAATGTTGATCTGTTTATATTGCCTCTGTTTGTAATTTCTGTTTGTATTTGCTCTGAAGTTCAGGGTGCTGGCTTTTCCCCCTGAACTAAGGGGGAAAATGTATGTATGTTTAATTAAAGTAAGATTGTTAACCCCCTAAAGTTGCTTTCCTTGGAAAAACAGATCAAAAGAACCTATGCTAGCAGTCCTCTGTGTGCTGCTGTTATTGGTCTTACACCCCCACAGCAGCTGCTAGCAACATTGTTGTTACAGTGTATAAATGTATATATTGATTATATAACGTACAGTAGTATATAGGATACAATACAACATAATGTAACACAATCATATAATATAACAATCTAATCTATTATATATGACATATATATGTATAATTGAACATATGCACATATAAATAAATGTCCTTTAATGGCTCTCAATTACCTCTACTATTTATCTGTAGTAAATGGATTGATTAAGAAATATGACAGAAGAAGTGAATTGATCTCTATATGGAAGAGAAGTAGCTTCGACTAGTATATATCAGAATTTTTAGATGCATGACTGTCTTCTAAGACAAGAAAAATATATGAAATGTCACCCTATTAACAAGAGAATTTCCAAGCTTATATAGGAAAGATGAGCTAAATTTTCCTTGCCTGGGATTCTAAAGGTAAGCACTCAATTCCAGTTATAGTTGTGGAATTGGGATACTCACTTCTGATCAAGGAATAATTCTTATCAATCAAATAATCAAAATAAATTTATTAATTGCTTACTATCTGTCAGGAACTGTGAAAGAAGAAAAAAATTCCAGGGCCTGAGTCAGAGCCTTTAAAAGGAACAAAGTATTTCAGCATAGGATCTCCATACAGGGTCCCCCAAAGGAGATGCTAGACCACTCTCATCTCTTTGAACATGAAAGACTTCATAACCAATGCTCTGAAAGGATCCTAGAGCAGAGTCTTCTTACAAGCCTACTGAGTGTTATTGCTCTTGCTGAAAAGAGCATTGAGATACCCCAGCTTAAAAGAACGTTGTAATACCCAATAAAGTCTGAGGCTGGAGGCAGTGAAGATTGTGGCTACCCATTGATAACTGAGTCCAACAGAGACACCTCACTCCGTGGACAGTCCAGTGGCTGAGCATTCTGTCTGTCCCAGCTTGGGCAGCAGCCAAAGGACTGAAAGACCTTGATCAGTATAGCTCATCTTCAGCCAAGCCCAGTAAAGCACCATTAACTTAGCAGTGGAGTGACCCCCATCAGCAGAGGACTGATCCACCCAACAGAGATGACACAAGATGAACTGAGCCATTCATCCAATACATACATACATACATACATACATACATATATATACCCCATGCCCTTCTGGGTGCTAACCCAGTTATACATGGCATTATAAACTGTCTGTCAGACTTAGCTCTTCTCAGCAATGCAAGGATCTAAGACAACTCCAAAACAATATCCGTATCCAGAGAAAGAACTTTGGAGTCTGAATGCAGATAGAAGCATACTTTTTGTTCTCCTTTTCTTTTGTTGTTTTGTTTCTTCTTTCTTGTGGTTCCTCCCGTTAGTTCTATTTTTTTCTTTACATCATGACTGAGGTGAAAATATGCTTAATATGAATATCGAAGTAGAGCCAACAGATTACATGCCATCTTGGGGAGGGGGGGAAAGAGGGAAGGAGAGAAAATTTAAAACTCAAAATCTTATGGAAGTGAATGTTGAAAACTAAAAATAAATAAATTAATTACATTAAAAAAAGAAATTAGGGATTTGGAGAAGTGAAGTAAAGAGGGAGTAGATCCCAACAGACAGACAGCTAATAAGAAGGCCCTTAGATGGGATATGAACCCTTGCATGTGGGAAACGGCAAGTAGATCCAATATGGTTGGATCAGGGAACATTTGGAGGGAAGTAATGTGTAAGAAGACCTGAAAAGTTAGAAGAGAATAGGTTAAAAAGAGATTTAAATGTCAGACAGGGAAGTTCACATTTGCTATTAGAAGTAATTGATAATAATTGATGGAATATCACTAAACCCATTTTAGCTCTGCTGTTCATTCTAGTTTCCTGCTCTAGAACAGGAGAATGCTATTCTGAAATATTATTGTTTGTCCTTCATCCTCAATAAGCATTGGGTTGAAGGAGGAGCAGTGCTCTAGGGTAATATCCAAAAATTGTATAAAAGAGAAACACGTGTCATTTACAACCTAAGTGGTCTTCTACTGCTTACAAAAGACTTTCACATGCCATTCTTCCAACCATTATGTTGGGTTTGTAGATAAGGAAAAAGTCTCCAAGAGGTTGATTGAATGTCAATGTCCTAGCACAGTGCCTGGTACATAGTAGGCTTTTAATAAATGTTTATTGATTGAAAAAAAATGTCCTTCAACAACACCATTACCCTGCTCTCCAATGCTGTGAATTGCCTTGGCCACATATGCTCCCTACACTGTACTTCACCAATATTGTACTTTAAAGTGTGTGCCCACTCTTCTCCCCACACACTTTGCATGTGTTTGTGGGACAGCACACCTCAGGCTTTTTTTAATGCTTTGTAATTGTTGTTCTCACTTTGCCACTGCAATAAATGCCTTTTCTAAAAAGTGAATTGAGTGAATTGGCTAATTATTAAAGGGAATCATACTGGTAAAGGCTTGTGAGCTACATTATTAGAAGGATAGCCACCCACATGGCTACCTCTTTAACCCAAATCTAACCTACTGGTGTCAGTGTGAGTTGCAGGAGGTGGCAGTGAGTCTGGAGAAGATGGTATGTCTTCTTGGCTGGCCAACATGTAGCTCTCACAAAATCAATCAATAAATTAATAACATTAAGTGTTTAACGTGTTCCAGGTGTAGATAGCTTCTGGCTGAGGGCAGAGTGGGAGAGAAGAGAGCTTGGAAGACTAAAGAGAGTAAGGCTTTCCTCACCTGGACACAAGTAAGGGCAAAGGGGAGAATCCTTTATGTCTCTGGCCATTGAGTCTAAGGGTGAGATGAGAGACTGAACTGGATAGACTATGTATAAAAGGGCTCACCCCAAGGCCCTACCCTGGGACCTGCCGGTTGAGTGAATTGTATTCTAGGTGGCTGAGAGAGAGCAATCAAGAATTAATGGTAGATGGTGATTATCAGAGGAGCAGAGAACCAAGTCCTGAGGTGGGGTGGTGGAAAAGTAAGAATATTCACCATGGATTGAAAGCTATAGGTACCCATTAGCACCACAGAAGTAGAATTCTCATTTTCCTGAAGCCATTTTTCTTCTCCTTCAGTGAATGGCTCTTAAGACTAGTACACTTCTTATTCGATGTGGAATTATTTTTAGACTCCTTAAGGAACCAAGAGCCCATTAGATTTTCTCTCCTATAGAGAAAGAATGAATACAAATGTGACCTTCCTATGTGACTCCCCCAGCTAGCACTGAGTTTCCAACGTGCTGAAATAATGGCATGAAATATTGAAATACTATGTGCCAGGCACAGTACTAAGAGCTTTCCAAATATCACCTCACTTGATTCTTGTGACAACCCTGGAAAGTGGGTGCTATTATTATCCCCCTTTTTACAATTTAAACTGAGGCAAACAGAGGTAACTGACTTGTCCAGGATTATACAACTAGTGACAGGGGTCAGATTTGAACTCAGGCCTTTTTGTTGCCAGGCCTAGCACTCTATCCACTTTGCCAATATACAATCTGCAGTGGCTATCTTTGGGCCTCTAACTTCCTTACTTTGAGCTCTTTCTCCCTCTCGGGATACACTTTCCCAATACTTCCCATTTCCTTAGGTTCTTACATCTATTATCACCAAGGTCCTGGATGATCAGCACTCTCCTTTCTGGTCCTTTTTAATACCTAACATAGGTGGTGAATGGAGTTGCTTGGCTAAGGATGAATCCCTCTCTTCAGTCCCTAACTCCATGTGGGCAGAGCCACACTTTCCCAGATCCTCCCTTTAAGTTACCCGTGGGCATACCTATTCCCTTGGTCACTGGTTCCTCCCAACTCCGTTCATGAATGTGTGGAGGGGAAAGAAGTTAATGAGACTCTTTTACTTGCTTCTGAAGAGAAAAATGGGGAGGGAAGTTGACTGAAGTGACTGCCAGAGCAGGACATTCCCTGCTCTCTACTCACCAAGCCTCCTCCTACCATAGCGCTACTGGCTCCTTTTGGGTCTACGTAAAAGTCTGGACTCCTTTGATCTTTTCCTTAATTTTAGGGAGCTATAATAATAGATATCAATGAATTCTTTTCCCCTTGAGCTCCTAGCTGGTTAAAACAAAGCCCACCAGCAATTAGAAAAAGGAATCTTTTTCTTTCTGTGTCCCTATGAGACCACAGCCTCTTAATTCCCCTCATCTTAAAATCCACCCCCTCCCCCAGGACATATATAGTCAGTGAAGCACCTCTTAGAGAAGCCTGCTTCTTTCGAGAATTCATGGCCAATGCAGAAAGTGAAGGTTTTTTTAAAAAAGAAATTAAAAATGGGATGTAGTCTCAGTGAGAAATCCAGAGCAAAGTAAGAGATGGAGACGTAAGAGGTTCATCAGTGTCATTCTGACATTGATGTCACAAAGTTACATTGTCATTGCCGCAATGTGTCACGTTCATTGTTATTCTAGATGAACTGGAACGTTTGAAGTCTCTTCCCATCATGACCACTCTGCCTGTATTCGTCTCTCCCTCAGTTTTCGCCAGTGGTTGAAACTGTTTCACATGATTCGGTTCAAAGGCAATGGCAGGGGCCAGCAGCAGTGCCCCTTGCCTCTATGAAACATCATGAGTGTAGTCCCCACCCCTCCCCTCCTCTCCCCTCCTCTCCCCTCCTCTCCCCTCCTCTCCCCTCCTCCCATCTCCCCTCCTCCCCCCTCCCCTCCTCTCCCCTCCCCTCCCATGTCCCCTCCTCCCCTCCCCTCTCCTCCTATCTCCCCTCCCCTCCCCTCCCCTCACCTCCCATCCCCTCTCCTCCCATCTCCCCACTTCCCCTCCCCTTTCCACCCTTCCCCTCCCCTCTCCTCCTATCTCCCCTCCTCTCCCCTCCCCTCACCTCCCATCCCCTCTCCTCTCATCTCCCCACTTCCCCTCCCCTTTCCACCCTTCCCATCCCCTCTCCTCCCATCTCCCCTCCTCCCCTCTCCTCTCCTTTCTTTTCCTCTCCTCTGCTCTCCTCTCCTCTCTCTGTCTCTCTCTCTCTCTGTTTCTCTTTGTCTCTCTGTCTGTCTGTCTGTCTGTCTCTCTTCTTCCCCCATCTCCCACTGTCTCTCTGCTCTGTTTCTCTCTGTCTCTGACTCTCTATCTCGCTCTCTCACTTTGTATCTCTGTGTCTCTCTGTGTCTGTCTCTCTTTCTCTGTCTCTGTCTCTCTCTGTCTCTCTCTGTCTCTCTCTGTCTCTCTCTCTCTGTCTCTCTCTGTGTATCTCTCTTTCTTCCCCGCCCCCCCCCCCGTGGGGTGTGTGTGTGTGTGTGTGTGCGCGCGCGTGTGTATCTATCATTATATAGAAACTTTCCAAACTGCCATGAGGATACTTCATCAATAGAGTTCTCTACATTTGCCAGTCTAAGAGAGTCTCTTGGGCTGCTGAGAGGTTCAGTGAATTGTTGTGGGTTGTGTGGACTTTGAATCAGAGGCAGAACGAGAACTCTTCATTCTGATGTCGACTCTTTCTATGCTGCTCAATTCTGTATTTCTAGTGGTCCCTATCTCTTGAAATCACCTTGGATTTACTTGGTATTTAGTTTACATTTACTTATTTTTCATATGTTGTATTTTCCCAGGACAATGTGAGCTCTTTGAAGAAAGGGGGTGTTTCATTCTTGGCTTTATATCCCCAATGCCTAACACATTATCGGCACATAGCAGGTATCCAAAAAATGTCTGGTGAATGAATGACTGGATGGAAGCATTTAATGAATGGATGGAAACTATGGAGTCCTAGATATCACTTGGGGAGGGATATAACTTTATAGTCATGAGAATCTCTGAGATGAATCAATTAATCAAGAAAAAACTATCACTCTGTCCATCAAGATGCATTTATTAAGTGCTTACTATGTGCCAAGCACTCTGTTAAGTGCTGGGAGTACAAATACAAGAAGAAAGAGAGCCTGTAAGAAGTTTGCGTTCTGATGGGGGAAGACAACACATAAAAGAAAGCTAAGGGGGAGGAGGTAGGGAACCAAAGGCACCAGAGAGGGGGCATTATAGAGAAAGTTCAGAGTGCAGCCTGGCAAAGGATGAGACTTTGTTGACCTGGTTGCCCTACCAAAAGGGAGGTCCTGGGTAGAATCATCCAAACAAAGAGAGAGCCTTCAGGGGTGGAGGCTACTTCCAATGTGGGAACTCCAGCATGGAATGAGATTCCAAGATGAAAGGAAACTTAGTCATATCACAGAAGGATATTGAACAAGGAAAGTCGTTGAAAACACTTAAAGTTGATTCAGCTCTATTTTGTGCCAAGTACTAGGCTAGATGTTGGGGTTCCAAAGACAAGAGTGAAATAGTCCCTGTCCTTATAGAGCTCATATTCTAACAGGTAGACCCACATAAATATATAAAGGTAGGTACAAGATACACACATGTATATCTATGTATCTATCTAGATCTATGCAGTGATGACCTCGCTCCCTCAGATCAAGGCTGGTTAAGTTTCTCCCTCAGGGTTCTAGGTTACGCCTATGTTTCTTTAATACTATTGGGCTCAGTCACAATACCAATGTACTTCTCTTACTGTTAGTCTCCAGTTGTTATTGTCCCAATTCCTTTTAACCGATTAACATTGATTAGCTTTTACAAAGCGGTATTTCCTTCACAGATATAGGAAGAACAGAAAAGCAAACCTGTCAACACTTGGGGGACAGACTCAATCCTATTCCACCTCTCCTAAGAGAATGGATGGAGACTGGACACAATTTCTCCATAGTGTTTGCCCCAATCAAGTTCATTTTCAAATACAACATGACTAATGACTATGTGGCACTAGTCTGCCTTTTTCCTATTCAAATTCTGGCATCTCCAGCTTCTTGACTTCTGGTGACTTCCTCTCCTGACATTTAAAAACTTACAAGTTCATAGTCACCACCAACCCTTTTCATTTAAAACAGAAATAATGAACACATCAAGGCAAAGGACAGAAGTCCGTATTCATGGGCTGCATGTTGGCCTTGAATGGAGAGGGCATAAGGACTCTCCCATTATGTAATTTTCTTTCCTTCCTGAACAGCAGCTAGGGAGGAAAAAGACTGAACAATTGAGTCCCTTGACTTGTGCCTTTTAAACGGACTCTAGATCTAGCTACACAACAAATCAACAATACATATTCTCATCACTTGGTTAGAAGACAGAACCAGTTGCAAAATGTCTCCTCATGTTCAAAATCAGGAAGTAGTGTGCTTCTCTTATATATCTCCATGCTTTTTCAGAAGAAGCTGTTACCCCAGCCTGTTACACATGGAGGATTGTATCACCTTGCTCCATACTTAATAAATATAAAGTAATTGTGAGTGGAGGGAAGCACCAGCATCTCTGAAACTCATGAAAGACTTTGTATAGAAAGTGGTAGTTCAGCTGAGTCTTGAGAGATTGTACACATAAGCCTCTCATTTTTTTGGCTCCTCTGTAAGGAAGCTCTGGCTATGTGATGTGCAAATATTATTGGGGCAACTGTAAATTATGAAAAAAGATGTTGCATGAGTCAGTTTGCTTTAGATAAGCCCCTTATTCTGCTGACACACAAGCTTTTAAAGTGGAAAACAATTTAAATGAGCTTCCCCTTCTCTTTCCTCCTTTCCACCTCCACCTAATCTTTTGAAGAAAGGTAAAAAAAAAAGTATGTCACTATACCTACTCTCAGAAACAGGATTGGTAGGAACAGCTTTCTGCCTTCCTGAAATTGCTTTGTATGACTTTGTTCATCACACATCTTCTAGCTCGTCAAACAGGAAGGTCTCACAATTGTGGAAGCAAGGAATGTGGCCCAGAGTGTCACTTTCTCTGTGAAACATTTAAAAAGTTACATTGCTCCCCAAACATTGTGAACATGCCTGATCTCCTCAAAGTATGAATGCCACTTTTTTTCTTTCATTAGGAAAGAAAATGTCAAGCTAGCAACATTCATTGGGCACCCACTGTATGCAGATCTTCTAGATTAGATATCTATGACCCCTTCCAACTATAAAGCCTATGTATGTCTTATGTACTAGTGAAGAAATCTAAAGGGAATAGAAGATAAGACTTCCACCCTCAAGAAGCCTATGCTGTAGCAGAGGAGACAGAACAAACACTCATGGAGAAAAAAAACAACAACAATAAAACATATAGAGGCAGTTTGGTATAGTGGAAAGGGTGTTGGACAGCAGAAATTACTTCTAGTCCTGACTGAACCACTAGCAATCTCTGTGACTGTGGGCGAGATTTTTAACCTCTCTGGTCTTTGGTTTGAGGGGTTGGGGTGGGAGGGAGAGGGAAAGACAGGTTAGACAGAATCATCTACATTGGTGGGGCCACTAATATATTCATCAAGACCCCAGTAGGCTGTATATTGACTTAGAAAACTACACATTAACTTTATATATGTTTTAATGTATTTTTACATATTTTGTTGAAAACATCCCAATTATATTTTCATCTGATTGGGGCAGCACCAAGGAGTGTTACAGGACCCATTTAACACCCCCATTCTACAAGGTCCCTCAGGTATGAGACCTGATGGAAACTAGAGTGACCTTGGGAAAAGAGCATAGGATAGGAGTCATAAGACTCGGGAGGAGTCCCTAGGTGGTCAAAAACAGCTAGTAGAAATTCATTAGATTTGCAATTGGAGGATTTGATTCCTTTAGTTCTTTTTCCCCATGTGATTCTTGGTAAGTCATGTGTAGATCTCAGCTTCCTCTTCTATAAAATGAGGGATAAATAGATAGAGAGCTAGAAAGGACCTCCTAAATCACCTAGTCTAACCTCCTCATGTGATAGATGGTAAAATGAAACCTAAAGAGATGAGATGACTTGATGAAGATCATATAGCTAATACAAGACCTTGAATTTAACTCAGATTGTTAGATTTAAAATTAGTGCTCTCTAATTAATCATGCTAGATTGAGTTTAGAAAAACTCTAAGAACCTTCTTAACCCTAAGCCCTATTATTCTGGAACTAACCGGTGTTAACTACTTTTGTGAGTTTACTAAGTCATTTCTCTTCTCTACACCTCAGTTTTTGAAGCATTAAAATGACGAGATTGACCAGATGACTTGTAAAATCACTTTTTCAGTTATAAAATCCTATGAGTCTATGGATAAGTCATGGAACTGTGATTTCATTGGTATAAAGAGTTCCCCAATGAAGAAACTCCCTGTATCATTGCAGGTCAGAACATTCTGGAACACCCCATCCAGCATGCTGGCTCCCTTCTCCCATGGGTGAGCTCCTCCTGGGGCCTTTATCTTGGAGAGGGGCCCAGGATGGCCAACCTTCATTTTCCTCTGGCTTTATTTCTGACTTTGCAGACTTTGCCAAGATGGTCTTATACGAGTACTCAAATGTACCATTCCCATATATGTATATATGCATGTGTGTATGTGTATGTCTACATACAGAGGGCACAGAAAAGTGGCAAGAAAAAAGCTGCTATAATGGAAGAGAAGAGGGGGTAGGTGAAAGGGAATGAGTGTACCTTACTCTCATCAGATTTGGCTTAAGGAGAGAATAATATACACACTAAATTGGCTACCTTACCCTACAGGAAAGTAGGGGGGAAGGGGATAAGAGGGGGATGATAGAAGGGAGGGGGTAATCAAAAGCAAGCACTTTTGAAAAGGGACAGGGTCAAAGGAGAAAACTGAATAAAGGGAGGCAGGATAGGATGGAGGGAAATACAGTTAGTCTTTCACAACATGACTATTATGGAAGTGTTTTGCATAACAATACATGTATAGCCTATATTGAATTGCTTGCCTTCTCAAGGAAGGTAGGTGGGGAGGAAAGATGGGAGAGAATTTGGAACTCAAAGTTATAAAAACAAATGTTTAAAAATTATTTTTACATGAAACTGGGAAATAAGATCTACAGGCAATGGGGTATAGAATCTATCAGGCCCTACAAGAAAGTAAGGGGGAAGGGGATTAAGTGCGTGTGGGGGGTGATAGAAGGGAGGGCAGACTGGGGAGAGGGACAGTTAGAATACATGTACCCTTGGGGTGGGAGAGAGGGTAGATAAGGGGAGAAAATTTGTAACTCAAAATCTTATGGAAACAAATGTTAAAAATTAAGTAAATTTTAAAAAAGGAAATAAATGGCAGAATAGAAAAACTTGAAACCTCACTAAAGATACAAAAGAGAGAACAACTGTTTGGGAATGCAAATACACAGAAATGAAAGACAATCTGGAATATGAGAAGCAAAAAGTAATGACATTAAAAGAAAATATGATCTCCATAGAAGCAAAACCTGTTAATCCTAAAGAAAAGATATATAGAGACACTTGGATCATAGGTCTTCCGGAAAACATAACAATTAAAACAAAAACAAAAGGACCTGAAGTCTGTAAAGCAAGAAATAATATAATAAAATTGCCCAGGATTTCTGAATGCAAAAAACAAATTACCAATTAAAAGAATCAAACAATCACCTCTAGGAAAATAAAACAACAATAGAAAATAACAAAAAAAAACCTATGCTGCAAACTCCAAGATATGCATTGGTTAAATTCAACAATTCGAATGAAAAGCAACATATTCCACAAGCGAGACAGACCTTCAACTACACAGAGAGAACAGGAAAAAAAAAACTTCAAGTACAATGAAAATGAAATTCGAATAACATAAGATTGTTCTGCATAACTGTTCTGCAGAAAGGAATAAAATAATGTGTTACAAAGAGTAAAGGAGCTCAAAATGCAACATAAGGTTACATACTCTGCCAAACTGAGCCTAACCATTAATGGAAAATGATGTGCAATATAGACACACACACATACATTTGTGTATGTATAATGCATACCATTTTTAATTAATTTGTGTGTTTGTATGTATTTGTATATATATGTATATATGAATATATGTGTATAACATTTATACTATATATAATATAATATTTAATTTGAATAAATGATTTGCTGTTTAACACTCCAGACAACAGAAATACATAAAAGGTAAACAAATACAACTAAGGATAATAACAAAAAACTAACAGAGAAACCATTAAGAAACATCTTTTTAAAAATACACAAGGAGGCTAGGATGAAAGCTGAAGTCAAATAGAAGCAATGGCAATGAAACAGAAACATGAATACACCTGATAACTGCTACCTGATACTCCGTGCCAACAGGTTAATTAATATTTTCATGGAACTAAACTGCAGAATGGGAAAGTGCACAAAAGGGGAGAGGAAAAGAAGACACTAGAGGGAAATATGTGATGTACTATTATCAAGTAAAAAATTACCAATGAAGAGAAAAAAAATAAATCCTATCACCTCTCAGGAAGAAGAGGGCTTACAAAAGAGGAGGTAAAAAGAGGGATTGAAAGAGAAGAAAAGAAAGGGGAAAATCTTGTTTCAGTGGTGAGGGGGGTGGGGTCTGACTGAAGAATACTATAAATGAAGTTGGGGACCTTACAACAGATATAATCTACAAGGATTTGGTTCTTAAAAAGACCACTCATCCCACTTCTGAAGGAGTATCAGAGATCCTAGGGACAACTGACACTCAGAAGTGTGGGAGAGCATGCACCCAGTGAGATGATTTCATGGGAAATGAGAAAAATGATCATATTAAGAGAAAAAGAAAATGGATTGTATAAGAAAGAACATGGGAAATTTTATACCATACACTGATATATCTATCCCTTCTATATCCTGAAGGAATAGATATCTCTGAGTGAGGCACAACAGAAAAAAGGGGCCAGGGGCAAGATCTCCAAGACAAAATTTAGATTGTCGCCAAAACTTTTTAGAAGAGGGAATACCAAAGAGGTATTTTAGAAGCTTTAATTTGATTGGGAATAGAGTAACTAAAGAAGGACTAAATAAATATGTGTACCATGAATTAAAGAAAAAAATGTCTAGAATAGATAGAAAGAAAAGAGAAATAATGAAGAGTATAGAACAAAGAAATTAATTTTAGAAATAGGTGCAGAAAATGAATATTTAAAACTAACAAACAAAATGAATTGAAGGGAAGAGGAAGGTGATGTTTACTTGGCTACTTATCTGAAAGGAAAAGAGGGGAAGGAGTAGATAACTAGTTAAAAATAAGAAATAAAAAGGAGCTAATAAGTTAAGCAAAACTCCAAATGTAAAGAAAAAAGGTTTTTCTTCTAAAAAAATAAGAATTATCTGAACCTGATTCCCCTAGAAGCTGGTAGTAGAGGCATCACAGATAGAAAACTGATCCTGGAGTCAAGAAAACATGAGTTCAAATCTGGTTTCAGGCATTTACAAGCTCTCTGCCTCAGTCTCTTCAACTGTAAAATGGGGATGATAGTAGCACCTACCTCACAGGCTTGTTGTGAGGGTCAAATGAAATAATGTAGTAAAGCTCTTAGCAAGGTCTCTGCATATTTAAAAGTGCTAGTTCCCTCCCCTTCCTTTTAACAAAGGCAGGGAAGGGGGAAAGTATTTAGGAGAAGAGGAAAAGAGCCACTGGGAATAGGTTTGCCTTAAGTAGCTAAACCAAGTTGAGAGACAAAGTACTGTATTTGCAGAGGAAGAGAGAAATGAATCACAATGAAAAAAAACAATATTAGGGAGAAGTGCAGGAAAATAAAAATCTAACTCATAAAGTCATTAAACTTTAAATGTAAGTGTTTTATTCCAATTTTTTATAAAAGTAACATATTGGTTAAGAAAACAAAATTCCACAATTATTTCCTTACAACAAACAAACCTAAACAACAAAAACATACATAGAAAAAAAGAGACCAGAACATTTACTATTCTTCAGCTGAATCCAAAAAAAGTAAGAGTTGCAATCATGCTATCAGAAAAAAACTTGACCATAACATACAATGAGATAAAATGAGATAAACAAGAAAAACACATTATGCTGAAAAGAACTATGGAGAACAAAACAATTTCAATATTTAACTTATATGTTCCAAGTGTCTTAGCATTATAATTTCAAAAGAAAAAAAACCCTGAATTGCTAGGATATATATATACATATACTGTGCCATATGTACAGTAGTGGTAGGAAATTTCAATGTCCATCTGTATGTTTTGGATAAATTTGACATAAAGATCAGCAAAAGGGAAAATACAAAATTGAACAAATTACTGGAGAAATTCAGTAAAAAATATTTGTGGCCCCTTTTTAATGGGACTGATCAAGAACTCACAGACACATGCATACCCATATATATTTCTCAACGTCAATGGAGCTTTTACAAAATTAACCATATATTAAGGCATAGAGATATTGTAAATAAATATAAAAAGTCTACAGTCTTTACAGACTATAGTGCAAGTAAAAAAAAAAAAGAAAAGATACATACCCAAATGAAAATTAACAATAAGACACTGAGTCAAAGTATAAATCAGAAAAACAATAAATATGTAAAACTTATGAAACAAAACATCAAAATTTCTGGGTAGCTACAGGGTGGGACACATTAAACATATTAAGTTCCTATTATATTCCAGGGACTATGTTAAGAGCTTTATTATGTTATTTCATTTGATTCTCAAAACCTTGTGAGGTAGGTGCTATTATTTTCCCCATTTTACAGTTGAAGCAACTGAGGCAGACAACTAGTAAATGCCTGAGATCAGATTTGAGTTTGGATTTCCCTGACTCCAAGCTGAGTATTCTATTTACTGAACCACTAGCTTTCAGCTTCCCAGGGAAAACAAATCCTTACAAGCATACCATAATAAAATAGAAAAATAGGGAGCCAAGATGGCAGAGAAAAGGCAGAGACTTGCCTGGATTCTCTCTAAAGTGCCACAAAAAACTTTAAATAATACCTTAAAACAACTTCTGGTATAGAAGAACCTACATAAGGACAAGGTGAAACAATTGTCGAGCGCAAGACAACTTAGAAAATTGTCAGGAAAGGTTGGTTGCACTGGGAGGAGAATAGAGCACAATCCCATGCAGGCTGCACCCCAGCAAACAAGCAAAAGGCCTTGGGGCATTGTTGTTGTTTGTCTTTTATTCTCTAAGAGGACCATAACATCAGGGAGGTGATGGCATGACATGCAAGTGAATTTGATTTAAGTAAGGGAGAGCTGTGTAAAGTCACCAGCCTCATTTTCTCCTCTGGAACAATTTAGGTCTAATGGCAAGATATAGATCAGGATGACTGGAGAAGGTCTAGGAAGCTACTGAATCAGTGGCAGAAGAGGTGGTTTCTAGACCTTTCAGTTCACAGATGGTAAGGAGATCAGACAACTGATCAAAAGGAGATTAAATGGGTCCCTTTGCTGGCAGTGGGAGCAGGATTCTGTTTCATTGCCCATATTTTCATATGGGTCTTAGTCCGAGGACAAGGAGGAGCACTAGCATATCAGAACTTACAGCCACAAGGGAGGTGGGACCTTGGTGACAGTTCCAGGATAGAAAAGAGTGCTTATGGTTGCTTACATATCAGTACACCGGCCAGTAGGGTAGTAAACACACCTCTGCCTAGATCATACCACCTTGGAAGAACCAAAAACTTACAGGTCCCCAGAATTATCTCTTAAAAAAACCATACAAATAACCCTGAAACTTGGGACAATGCCAAGGAATGAAAATGAAAACTCCCGGGTATATTATAATCAAAATATTCTGGAACATTCCAGAGCTCCCAGGTCAAGGAGAAAGTATTACAAGCAGCCAAAAAGAAACAATTCAAGTATCCTGAAGCCACAGTCAGAATAGCACAAAATTTATCAATTTCTATTTTAAAGGATTGAAGGGGTTGAAATGTGACATTCTGGAGGGTAAAAGAGCTATGATCACAACCAAGAATTAACTACGCAGCAACACTGACTATAATCCTTCAGGGAAAAAATTGGATATTCATATAAGTAGAGGACTTTCAAGCAATACTGAGGAAAAGATCAGGGCTGAATAAGAAATTTGATTTTCAAATACAATATTCAAGAGAAGTATAAAAAGGTAAACAGGAAAGAGAAATCATAAAGGATTCAATAAGGTTAAACTGTTTACATTCCTACATGGGAAAATGATACTTATAACTCCTAAAAACTTTCTCATTTTTAGAGCAGATAGAAGGAGTACACATGGACAAAGGTCATGGTTGTGAGTTGAATATAATGGGACGATTATCTAAAAAAATAAAAGCAAGGCAAGAGAAAGTGGGATATGCTGGGAGAAGTGGAAATAGAGAGGTAGAATAGGGTAAATTATCTGACATAAAAAGAGGTGCAAAAGAGCTTTTACAGTGGAGGGTTAGATGGGGGAAGTAATGGGGGGGACCGTGTGAACTTTAATCTCATCATAATTGACTCAAAGAGGGAATAATATATATACACTCATTTTGGTGTATAAATGTATCTTACCCTACAGGAAAGTAGGAAGGAAGGGATAAAAGAAGGGGAGGGGATGATGAAAGGTAGAGAAGATTGAGGGAAATAAAAGAAACAAAACACTTTTGAGAATAAGTAGGGTGAAAAGAGATTGAGTAGGATAAATGGGGAAAATAGGATGGAAGGAATATATAATAATCATAACTGAAAACATTTTACAACAAGTTTCTCTGCTTTTTCTGCATCCATTGTCATGATTATATGATTTCTGTTGGTTTTGTTATTGATATGGTCAATTATGCTGATAGTTTTCCTAATATTGAGCCAGCGTTGCATTATAGTGTATGGTTCTTGTGATATATTTCTGTAATCTCCTTGCTAGTATTTCATTTAAAATTTTTGCATCAGTATTCATTAGGGAAATTATAATTTTCCTTCTCTGTTTTGGCTCTTCTTGGTTTAGGTATCAGCACCATAAAAGGAATAAAAGGAATTTGGTAGGATTCCTTTGCCTATTTTTACAAGTAGTTTATATAGTATTGGGATTAATCATTCTTTAAATGTTCAGGTGAATTCACTTGTGAGTCCATATGGTCCTGGGGATTTTTTTTAGGAAGTTCATTTATGGCTTGTTCCATTTCTATTCATAAGATTGGGTTAGGTATTGTATTTCTTTTCCTGTTAATGGGAGCAATTTGTATTTTTGTAGATATATATTCATTTCATTTAGACTGTCAAATTTATTGGCATATAATTGGGCAAAATATCTCCTAAAACTGTCTTAATTTCTTTTTCATTGGTGGTGAATTCACCCCTTTCATTTTGGTACTAGTAATTTGATTTTCTTCTTTCCTTTTTCAGATCAAATTAAACAATGATTTATCTATGTTATTGGTTTTTCCATAAAGCCAGATACAAATTTTATTTATTTGTTCAGTGGTTTTCCTACTTTCAGTTTTATTAATTTCTTTGATTTTCAGGATTTCCAATTTGGTGTTTGGGAATTTTAAATTTGTTTTTTTAAGTTACATGCCCCATTCATTGATCTACTTTTTCTCTATTTTATTCATGTAAGCAATTAGAGATATAAATTTTCCACTAAGTACCATTTTGACTGCATCACATAAATTTTGGTGTGTTGTCCCATTGTTGTCATTTTCTTTTATGAAATTATTGCTTGTTTCCACAATTTATCCTTTAACCTACTTAATGTTTAGGATTAGATTATTTAATTTCAAATTATTTTTAGTCTCTCCACTGTCAATTATTTTTATTGCATTATAATTCAAAAAGGATGCATTTATTATTTCTGCTGTCTGCATTTTGTTGTGATTCATGATCAATTTTTGTGTATGTGTCACATACTGCTGAGAAAAATGTATATTCTTTTCTATTCCCATTCAGTTTTCTCCAGAAACCTATCATATCTAACTTTTCCAGAATTTTATTCAACTCCTTAACTTCTTTCTTGCTTATATTTTGGTTAGATTTATCTAGTTTTGAGAGAGGAAAGTTGAGGTCCCCTACTAGCATAATTTTATTAGCTATTTCATCCTGTAAATCTTTCAACTTCTGCTTCAAAAATTTAGATGCTATACCACTTAGTGCATATATGTTTAGTATTGCTATGATATCATTGTCTATGGTATCTTTCAGCAAGATATAGTTTCCTTCCTTATCTCTTTTAATTAAATCTATTACTACTTTCGCTTTATCTGAGACTGCACTCTTTGCTTCACCTGAAGCAAAACAAATTCTGCTCCAACCCCTTATCTTTACCCTGTTTGTATCTCTCTGCTTCAAATGTGTTTCTTGTAAATAACATATTGTGGGATTCTGGTTTTTCATCCATTCTGCTATCCTCTTCCATTTTATGGGTGAGTTCATCTCATTTACATTTATGGTTATGATAACTAACTGTGTATTTCCCTACATGTTATTTTCCCCTTGTTTATCCCCACCTCTTACCTCCCACCCTTTACTCACAAGCATTTTACTTCTGATTACCACTTTCCCCAATCTACCCTCCCTTTTGTCAGTTTCCCTCCCCCCTTTTTTGTCCCCATCCCTTTTTACTTCCCTATAGGGTATGATAGATTTCTATATCCACTTGAGTGTTTATGGTATTCCCGGGAAACTGTGGCCTTGAGGGGCCTTGAGGCCACAGGTTCCCCACCCCTGGTTAAGTTCTGCCGTATACCACCACCCTCATTTCCCCCTCCATTATAATAGTTCTTTCATGGCTCTTTCATGTGGCATAATATATCCCATTTAATCTTCTCCCTCCTTCCCATGAACTTTTCTTTCTTATCTCTTTAATTTTAGGGGAGGATAATTATCCCATCAAAGTCACCTTATATCCAAGCCTTCTGTCTATATATACTCCTTCTAAATGCTCTTATAGTAATAAAGTTTTTGAGAGTTACAAATATTATTTTGTCATATAGAAATATAACAGTTTAACCTTATTGAATTTCTTAAGGTTTTATCTTTCTTGTTTCTTTTTTATTTTTACCATTTTATATTTCCCTTGAGTCTTATATTTGTAGGTTATATTTTTTATTCAGCTCTGGTCTTTTAATTAGGAATGCTCAAAAGTCTTCTATTTTGTTAAATATACATTTTCCCCTGAAAGATTATATTTAATTTTGCCAGGTAGATGATTCTTGGTTGTAATCCTCGCATATCATATTCCAAGTCCTCTGGTTCTTTAATGTAAAAGCTGTCAAATCCTCTGTAATCTTGATCATAGCTCCATGATATTTGAATTGTTTCCTTCTGGCTGCTTTCAGTACTTTCTCCTTGATCTGTGAGCTCTGGAATTTGGCTATGATGTTCCTAGGAGTTTTCATTTTGGGATCTCTCTCAGGTGGTGTTTGGTGGATTCTTTTAATTTCTATTTTGCCCTCTGGTTCTAATATATCAGGACAGTTTTCTTTGAAAATTTCTTGAAAGATGTTATCCAGGCCTTTTTTTTAATCATGGCTTTCAGGTAGTCCAATAATTCTTATATTATCTGTCATGGATCTATTTTCTAGGTCAGTTTTTTTTCCAATGAGAAATTTCAAATTTTCTTCTTTTTTTTTTACTTTTTTGATTGTGTTTTATCATATCTTCATTTCTCATAGAGTCATTAGCTTCCACTTGCTCAATTCTAAGTTTTAAAGAATTATTTTCTTCAATGAGTTTTTGTGCTTCCTTTTCCATTTGGACAATTCTATTTTTTTTAGGGAGTTATTTTCTTGGCAAATTTTTGTATATCTTTTCCCATGCTATTGACTTTTTTTATGATTCTCTTACATTACTCTCATTTCTTTCCCCAATTTTTCTTCTGCTTTTCTAATTTGCCTTTTTAACATTCTTTCAAAGCTTTTCCAGGAATTATTTTTGGGCCTGAGATTAAATCACATTTTTCTTTGAGGCTTCATATGTAGCCATTTTGACACTTGTCCTTTTCTGCCTTGATTCTCCCTGTCACCATAGTAACTTTCTGTAGACAAGTTCATTTTTTTTTGCTCTTTTTTTCTGCCTTTTTTGTTACTTGGTGTTTTTATGTAAGATTTGTGCTCTCTTCCTTCATTGTCCCAAGTTTTTTTGTGCTAGGGCTCGGGGTCTTACTGTTTGCTTTCACTGGACTTTAGGGCTTAGCTGTTCATTTTTGTTGGAGAGTAGACTATCCTTCTGGTTTACGGCGGGGGGGGGGGGTGTGGTTCCTTTGTTGACCTCCCCTGGGTGTGGTGTTTAGCTGCTGGCCCCAGGTTTGGGGCCTTGCTGCTGGGTTGCTATGGTAGTAGAATCTTTCTGGTGGCTGGCTCTGGAGAAGGGATATTGTTGCTGATCTGTCCCAGGGATGGGGCCCTGTACCTTGGTTGCTATGGAAACAGGGCTTCTATGCTGGCAGGCCCTTGAGGACTAACTCACTGTTTATTAGCCCTGGGGAAAGGCTTCAGTACTGGTCATCAGTGGGGTCAGGCCTTTCCCGGTGGCTGCCTGTTCAGCTTTGTCATACTGAACAGACTGCTCACTTGCCTAGGGGGCTGCTGGTTTGCAGGGGGTTGGGCCTCACTAGTAGATTGTCTCAGGCTTGTAGCCTTGTTGCAGGCACCCTGCCATGAGGCTAAATACTGCTATGGCTGTTGGACCTTGCTCCCCTCCCACCACAGCAAGACAGACCTTTGTTGCCATGCTGGTAATCTGCTTCCATTTTTCTAGATCAATTCTGAGGTGGTTTTTGAGTTGTTTAGAGAGGAATTTTATATAATGCTTCAGAGGTTTCCTTCCTTTCTCCAGTATCTTGGCACCATAAGTGAAGGGTTATTTTCTATACAATCCTCCAGTGATCAACCAGTATCCACTTCAACATATCCAGTGACTAAGGATATCATTACCTCACCTGGCAGCTCTTACATTTCTGTTAAGGCTGCTCACTCTTCCATGTAACAATAGTTCAAATATTCAAAAACAGCTTTGGATCTTCCCAACCATCTCTAATTTTAATAACACTAGCAATAATAATATCGAGATTACTATTAAAGATGATATGAAATATTACTAATAATTAGTATGTTAAATATTACTAGTAATGGTGATACTAAAATTGATAATAATGACACAAGACCAAACCTCTTTGGTCTCATTTGATTCTTATTCATAGCTCTTGTGAGGGATTGCTACAACAAAGTACATGTTGATCCAACCTATTTACATAATTGGAAGCCTAGTCATTGGTGGATCCTAAGCAAATCTTTATTTATTTATAGCATTCCTCCTATCTTTTCTCTGGAGATGAAGAGAGATTGTTAAATTGCCTTTAATTGGTAATTAGCAGCTTTCTGCCAAAAGCCCAAGGCACTTGATTAACTAGACTATGGTCTTCATTGGAAAGAAATCATTTACTAAGCACTGAATTGTGTGTGATACTATTCTGGGTAAGTTAGACAGAGAACACCTCATTTGAATATCATTTGGAGCAAGGAACACTTAACCCATTGAGGAGAAGAATGAGTTGGGAAGATCAAAAGCTTTTTTTTGAATATTTGAAGTATTGTCACATGAAAGAAAGAGCAACTTTATTCAATATGTTTTCTGAATGCACAACTAGGATTAAGAGGTGGACAATTTATAGGCAAGTAGACACAAACTCAATATATAAGAAATGGATTAGGAAAGGGAGCTAGGTGGTGCAATGGATAGAATTTTGGAGTGGGAATCAGAAAGACCCAAGTTCAAATCCTACCTTGAGCATTTATTAGCTATGTGGCCCTGCAAAGTGATTGAACCCCTGTCTGCCTCAGTTTCCCCATCTATACAACAAGAATAATAATAACACCTGTCTCCCAGAGTTTTTGCAAGGAAAAAAATCAGATATTTGTAAGATGCTCTAAAAAACTTAAGGTGCCATATGAATGCTAGTATTATCTTTAGTATTACTTACATTGTTATCATCATCATCATCACTTCTACTACGATCAAAAGTCCAGGTAAATATGACAAGAATTCCAAGGGTCCATGGCATGAAATAAAGTTAAGGTGTTAGACTTTCTGAGGAGCAAGTAGTAACTTGCACCCCAAAGAATGATGATGTGAATCCACAGATAGCATTGAGAAAGAGATCAACCAGTAAGAGTCAGAGGAAGAAACAATGAGTAGGTAGGTTTGATAATTTCCTCCTGATTGCATTAAAACAGTCTTTTGTTGATCTAACAGTAGCAATAGAGAGATCTGATCTCTTTCTGGGGAATCTAGAATGTGGAAGAGAGCTCCCTGAGACTTGTCAAATCTCAACAACCACTACTCATGCCTAGTAATTCTTATAAAGAGAAACAGTTTTAGAATCTACAGAACATAGCTAAGTGTTATGAAGACCTTAGCAAGAAATTGAAGACCTTAAGGGAATGTAGTCTTTTTTATCTGTGCTATTAATTGAAGGTGGCAATCTCATGCAAGAAAGTCAGATCTAAGGGTATCTGGCGCCTGTTAAAAAGATGGTCCTTGACAACAGATCTTAGATATCAAACCCACTGCTTAAAATACAGGATGGACTCTTGGGCAGTGATATAATGTACCTTACAAGGACCAGTCAATAAAGCAGGTGCTATAATCGTTCCCATTTTACACATGAGAAAACTGAGGCTAAGTGATTAAGTGACTTGCCCAGGGTGACCCGTCTAGTAAATACATGACACAGCATTAGGTCTTCCTATTTCCAAGTCCATTTCTTTATCTACTGCACCTTCCATATGAAAATCCACAGGAGGAAACAAGCAAATCTAGCCTGTAGGAATGTAAGGGAGACATGATAGCTGTATTGAAGGGCTATTATGCAAAAGTGGGATTAGATTTAATTTTTTTTCAAGCAGGAAGATATTTATTTATTGATTTAAATGTATTTATTTTTAGTTTTCAACATTCACTTTTGTAAGATTTTGAGTTCTAAGTATTTCCCCCCTCCCTCCCCAAGATGGCAGGCAATCTGATGTAGGCTATACATGTACAATCATATTAAACATATTTCCACATTAGTCATGTTGTGAAAGAAGCATCAGAACAAAAGGGAAAATCCACGAGAAAGAAAAAACAAAAAGGGGGAAATAGTATGCTTCAATCTGCATTCAGATTCCATAGTTCTTTCTATTGATGTGGATTGCATTTTCCATCATGAGTCTTTTGGAATTTTCTTCATTACATTGTTGAGAAGAGATAAGTCTAACAAAGTTGGTCATCACACAATGTTGCTGTCACTGTGTACAATGTTCTCTTGGTTTTGCTCACTTTACTCAGCATCGGTTGATGCAAGTCTCCAGGTTTTTTCTGAAATCTGCCTGCTCACCATTTCTTATGGAACAATAGTAGTCCATTACATTCACATAGCACAACTTGTTCAACTGTTCCACAATTGATGGACATTTCCTTACTTTCCAATTCTTGGCCACCATAAAAAGAGCTGCTATAAATACTTTTGTACATGTGGGTCCTTTCCCCCTTTTTATGATCTCTTTGGGATACAGACCTACTAGTGGTATTGCTGGATCAAAGGATAGGAACAGTACTATAGCCCTTTGGACATCATTTCAATTTGTTCTCCAGAAGGATTGGATCTGTTGAAAACTCCACCAACGATGCAATAGTGTTCCAATTTTCCCATATCTTCTACAGCATTTATCATTATCCTATTTTGTCATGTTAGCCAATCTGATAGGTGTGATGTGGTACCTCAGAGTTGTTTTAATTTGTACTTCTCTAATCAATAGTGATTTAGAGCATTTTTTCATATGATTATAGATAGCTGGAATTTCTTCCTCTGAAAACTGCCTGTTCATAGCCTTCGACCATTTAACAATTGGGGAATGACTTGTATTCTTATAAATTTGACTCAGTTCTCTCTATATTTTAGAAATGAGGCTTTTATCAGAGTCATTGGATGTAAAAATTCTTTTCCAGCTTTTTCCTTCCCTTCTAATCTTGGTTGCATTTGCTTTGTTTGTGTAAAACCTTTTTAATTTAATGTAATCAAAAGTATCCATTTTGCAATTCATAGTATTCTCTGTCTTTTATTTGGTCATAAATTCTTCTCTTCTCCATAGATCTGACAGGTAAACTATTCCTTGCTCTCCTAATTTGCTTATAGTTTTGCCCTTTATGCCTAAATCATGTTCCCGTTTTGACCTTATCTTGGAATACTGTTTGAAATGTTGGTCTATGCTTAGTTTCTGCCATACTGTTTTCCAGTTTGGGAATTAGATTTATTCTGCTTATACCCAAAAGGTAGAATTAAGAACCCATGAGTAGAAATGAGAAAAAAAAGGCAAAATTTTCACCCAGAAATCTTTCTAGCAATTAGAATTATTTAAAAAATGGAATGATTGCAATTTGAGGCAATGTGTATGTACAACTCACCAGAGGTCTTCAGGCTAAAGGTGGGGTGAGGAGGGGATTGGAGAAAATAGTTCAGATAGAGATTAAACTTGATGCCCTCCCAACACAGAACCTATAACTCAATGTATTGGTTTGGTGATCAGTCGCACGATGAGTCGTTTAACTACTCAGTCTGTTTCCTCATTTGTAAAATAGGCATAATGATACACTCTCAATCTCATGAGCTTTTTATATGTAAAACTGAAAACTTTAATTCACTGTATTAATATTATAAGTAGAAACAGCAAGAAGAATAATGACGATGATAACCAATGACTAATAAGGGAAATATGTCATTGTGACATTTGGTATTATTTTTCATATTCCTCTATGTAGATTATCTCTGGATGAATGTTGTTTTTAGCTCCCTATTCAGGAGTCTCACTCCCAGATCTTCTGTCTCCCACTCTCCCCAGCTTCTCAGTCTTTAATTTTTTCAGCCCCATTCAGTCAGTTAGCCAATGAGTCAATGGGCATTTATTAAATGTTTACTATGTATCATATATATGTTAAACTGGAATTACAAAGTGAATAAAAACATGTTCCCTGTCCTCAAAGAACTTACTTTCTAATTGTTAGCTGAGGATAACCAGAAAGAAGAATGAATTTGGCCAAGAAAATGAACATTCTCAGTCTTTGTCCAGGCTTAAATCTATGCTTTTATGATTACCTTTCATGGAATCAGGGATTTGGACTAGGCGATCTCACAGATCTCTTCAAGCTATATGTGACCCAGTGAATAGAATGCTGACCCTGGAATCAGAAAGGTGTTGTTAGTCATTTCAGTTTTGTCTAATTCCCCATGACTCCATTTGGGATTTTCTTGGTAAAGATACTATAGTGGTATACCATTTCCTTCTCCTGCTCATTTTACAGATGAGGAAAATGAGGAAAGCAGGGTTAAATGACTTGCCCAGAGTCACACAGCTAATAGGTATCTGAGGCCAGATTTGAGCTCAGGGAGATGAGGCTTCCTGACTTCAGGCCCAGTGCCACCTAACTACCCCTGGAATCAGGAAGACCTGAATTCAAATATGACATCCCACTTTAACTGCCTGACCCTCAGCAAGTCACTTGCTTTCTGTCTGCCTCAGTTTCCTCAACCATAAAGTAAATAAAAATAGCACCTATCTCCTGGGGATTTTATAAATCTCAAATGAGATAGTATTTGTAAAGTACTTAGCACAGGATCTAGCACATAGCCCTTTAATAAATGTTTATTTCCTTTCTAAAAACTTCTGATCTTTTTATGTCTTCTCAAAAACTTCCCTCACCAGGAACCTCTTCAAAATAAAAATGTACTGTGTTCTATTTCCTTTCCTCTGTCTGTGCCACTGAAAGTAATCTAATATTCTAATCCCTGCTTATGTCATTAATCATTTATAATCAAGGTGTTAATCCTCCAGGACACAAGTAGTCCCCAACCAATGAGCAGTTTGTGTTCCAGAAGTTTGTTTGTTTAGAACTCAGAATGCATTTCCCCATGGAAACAGCATTATAAATATTGGTTAGGTTCCCAGATTGGCCTACAAAACCTAGATAATAACAGAGTCGTAATTTTGTACATTCACAATCAGGAGATACACACACACATAAACACACACACATACACACATGTATATATGTGTCTCTCTATATATGTATATAAGTATGTGTGTATAAACACAGATGTGCATGTACACATATCAAATTCCCTCCCCTTATCAAATATGTAATATTTTACGTATGTGTATGCGTGTGTGTGTGTGTGTGTGTGTGTGTGTGTGTGTGTGTGAAAACAGTAGGCAACTCGATAGCTCAGTGGATAAAGTGCTGGGCCTGGAGTCAGGAAGACCTGAATTCAAATGTGGTCTGAGATGCTTACCAGCTGTGTGACTTTGGGCAAGTCACTAAATCTCCGTTTGCTTTGATCTACTGGAGAAGGAAATGGCAAATCACTCCAGTACCTTTGCCAAGAAAATTTCATGGACACTATTGGCACGGTGTGGTCCACAGAGTTATATAGAGCTGGGCATGACTGAAGGACTGAACAACAACAACAAATAAAAACAGTGCTGTTGTAACACTAGCAGTGAAAGAGGAATGTTGGATAAGAAATGGGGAGTGTAATATTTTTGTTTCCTTTTTTATCTTGAAAGTTGGTACTTAAGAAAAAAAATAGTTTACTTGGTGGAGCGTGGGGCTATGGTTAGAACCTTCTGTGAAGATGCTTCAGGGAACTTGTGGGCACTTTCCAAAATTTTAGAGGCTTATGGTCCTGTACCATGTCCAAATTCACTTCAATGCCAATTTTTATTCTTTCCCATGATGCAATTGTATGACTGGCACTATTCTTAGGGCTTATTGGCCTTGATTAAAGTCATTTGGGGCTCACAAATTATGATGAAGGAAGAGCAAAGAGGGAAAAAGAGGGGAGGGTGAGAGACGTTTCTAAAGAGTAGAGAAAATGGTGTGTGAAAGGAGTAAAGGGGTTAATGGGCATGGAATTTATACTTGAGAAATGGATGGTTGCTTGATGAGGAATTAAGCAAGCCTTGAGGAAGGGCAAAAGATAAAAGAAAAGTGGGAAACTTACAAGGTACCCCAGATGGGAATAGAGGAGAATCAAATGACTAGGCCTCTATACCTGCCACCAAAATAAGGTTTCATCCTTCTGAAGTGAAAGAAAGGAAACTGTAGAAAAAAAAAAAGCTATTGGATCAGATAATTCCTCACACCTACCTGGCAAGGTGCCTTCTATTAGGTGGAACACACAGCTTTTCAAAGCTGCCAATTTATTTTCCAGGCCTACTTGAGATTATTCTTAACAATGGTATTAGGTATTGCTTAAGAAATTAAACACTGGGGTGTGAAAGACATTTAATTCTATTGTTCTGTGCAGGAAAAATGAGTTTTCAAGAGGAAGGATTGAGCGGATAGTTGAGTTTGGAGAAGGGAGGAATTATTTCTCTTTTAAGTAGAGAGAGAGAGTAAGTTGAGATCCTATTTTTAATTCGAGGGAATATAAGGAACCAAGAGCCAGCAAGGCATAGTGAATGATAATTATGGTCTTGGAGTTAAGAAGGCTAGGTTTAAGTTTCACTTCTGATACTTAACTAGCTGTTTAAATACACTTTAGGTCTTTAGGCCTCTCTTTCCCCACTTATGAAATGGGAAGGTTGCATTTGATACCCCCTAAGATATTTTCTAGCTGTAAATCTATAATTTATAATCACATGAGCTTTGAGAAACAATACAGTATGTATGCTTGAGAAAACAAAGAACCTGGGATCAGGAGAGATCTAGATTCAAAGGATATACCCTCCACTTACTAGCTGTATGACCATGGACAAGTCAAAACCTTTCTGAGATTCCAGTTTCTCATCTACAAAATGGGGATTAAAAACAGCCATTGTATTTTACACTGAGTGTTTTAAGGATCCAATGAAATAATATGTATGCGAACTTCTAACAATCTTTAAAGCATTATGTTATTGTTTTACTTATGGTTGTTATTTGTGAGAAGTATGACGTGATCAAAAGTAATATATTAAGACTGGGAGCTTAGTTCAAATATAAATGCCATGTGCCATGTTATTTCCTAGGCCTGTAATTTCCTCCCCATCTTCCTCAGCCTGTCCAATTCTTCCTCATTCTTTAAAACCTAACTAAAATCTCACCTGTTTTCAGCCTCTTTAATCCTCTACCTTCCATCAGCCTCTACTCTCTAATCAGTAGTAACCTTTTCTCCTTCTGAACTCCACAGTGGCCTTTTGCTAATGCCTACATGATTTATGTACCCCCATAAAGGGCCTGTGATTTCTTCAGCTCTGGCAATTCCTAATGTAGTGATTCCTTGTAGAAGCGCAGATTCTAGCCCCTCGTTGACTTAATAGGTAAGTTTTAGGGAGTTCCCAAAATCATAAAGAAGTTAGGAACTTGCCCAGCATCACTCAGCTATCCATTTAAAAGGTAGCATTTGGGCACGTCTTCCTGACTTAGCCTAGGACTCTGGCGGCCTATTTACTGGGTATTATTTCTACTATAGTTATTTGTGTGTATGGAACATCTTCCAACCAAAATGTAAGTTCCATGAGGGCTGGGACTATTTCTTGTCTAAATGATGTACCTAGCTTAGAACTTAGTTTAATCTGCTGCAGGTAGTGTATTTGGTAAATGTTTGGGGAATGGGATTGCATTGGACTGGAAAAGTTCTATTGAACAGCTAGTATGTTCCTAACTAATAGTACTGTGCTAAGCAGCATAAGATGTTTCATCTGTTGCAAAAGAACTTACTTTTTAATTTAGGGTCATAATATTTGCTTGTAAAACAAAACAAAATAAAAACTAGATGATGATGAGAATGAAGAAGATAATGATTATAACATTTATATATAGTACTTAGCACTTTAAGGTTTACAAGAGCTTCACAAATACTATCGTATTTGATCTTTACAAAAATGTGGGAGATCTTATCTCTACAGATGAGGAAACAGAGGCAGACAGAGCTTAAATGACTTAATACAGAGTCACATAGTTAGATGGTATCTAAGACTGTATTTGAACTCAGGACTTTCTGGTTTCAGGTTCAAAGTTCTATGCGCTGGACAAAATGGGAAATATTCCAGCATTTCTTTTTGTATAGACTGACCCCCCCACTCTAGGATTTCATCTCTCTCCTCACCCTTGTGCCTTAAAACAGAGCTAGAACCCATCTGAAGAGTGATCCCATCTACCCTCCTGAATCTATCCTACCTCTAGGGGTGCCCTCTCAGAGAAATAGTCTGCTCTACAAGCCTATCCTAGACTTCACTAGGGGAAAGTATTTATGGGCTCCCAAGTTCCCACCATAAGCCTTCATCCACGTCCAAGAACCCTACTCACCTGCCTAGCATAAAGAAGTTTCTGGGTGCTTACTCAGATTAGCCCCACTGAGCACTTTGGGCCCAATCCTCCAGGATCTCCCAGGAAAATCCTCTCTCTCCTCTACCTCCTCTGCGTCTCACTGTGATCAGTATGCTCCTTGATCATCATATCTGTCTTCACTTTCACACCACCAACTTTTCCCACTTAACAAGTTATACTCGATAAAGACCTATAATCACACACATGCGCACACACACACACACACACACACACACACATACACACCCCACAACCAACCAAACAAAAATTAACTCTACTGCTTATGTGTCTCTCTCATACTAGAACAAGCCATAAACCAGAGACATCAGGCCTTTTACAAGTGCCTAGATTCCTTTAAATATCAGCTTAATTATCATCTTCAATAATAGGCCTTTCTTAATTTTCCCTATTGTTAATGCATCCCCTATGAAACTACCTTATATTTTGCATGTTTTACATACATATATGTATATATGCCTATGCATACATATGTGTATGTATGCATATATATACACATACATACACATAAATATGTAGAGACTTTTTCTTCCAATAGAATGTAAGCTTTTAAGGCAGAGACCATTTCACATTTGTTTGTTTCCAGTACCTAGAGCATAGAGCTTGACATGTAGTAGGTGTTTAATATATGTTTGTTGATTGATTAATTAATTAGAAAAGCATTCCAGAGGTAGGGGATTTTATTCATTTTCTGCATTAGGGGGAAATGGAGGTGGGGCTCTGAAAAAAAAAGACCACATAAAGCTTTCTCTGAGTTTGTCTCCATTTTCAGCCAAACAGCTTGCTGGAGGAATTATACAAGTATCAGATAAGAGAATCAAACCAAACTCCCTCTTTTTAGCATTGACTGGGCTCCAGTTGGCATCAAAACTGAACATTAGCTGCCTTGCTGATGAGTGACACATAATTAGCATGGAAGAGAAAAGTGTTCAGTCTTGGCTGTTATCTGTTTGGTCTGGACTATGAGCATTTGAGAGCAATGGAAAAAGAATAATACAATTAAAACATACACATCCAAGAGAAACCTATATCAGGTTGATTAGGCAGCAGGAAGAGGAGAAAGTTGGGGCTTGGAAATAAGGGCACATCTGATTTCTGCATTTTCTGTAATTATATCCAACAACAAAAAAGCATGTGAATGGGAAATGTGGGAGAAACACAGATTAATGTTTTGAAGTTATTATGAGGATAAAGCCCCAAATTATGTTGCAGTGGTGAAAAAGACTTTCATCATTTCAGGATAATGAAAAGGGGGCACCAAAACAAAAATAAAACATGTGAAAAGTGTCTATTTGCACATAAAATCAAAATGGTGATGGCTAAGGATTATCTGTCCCCAAATTGCATTTGATTTGACTGTAATTAGAATGAAAATTAGTCAATGCCTGGATCATGATAATAACACTGATGAGTGGGTTCACCTCCTAGCCAGCTGAGAAGTGGGACTTCAAAGAAAAAGGAGCCTCGTTCCAGGAACGAGGTGTCCTGGTTCTTAATTCTAGCAGAGCTATGTGCTGTCCGGGTCACTTACGTAAGCCCCTTTGTTTCTTAAGGCCTTAATTTGTTCATGTTTTAAAGGAAAGTGTTAGACTAGGTAGTCTTCAAGGTCCCTTCCTGTGCTGACAAATGTGTGAACTCAGCAACAGGATGGTATAGTGGAAATACTGCTGGTCCTGGCATCTGGAGACTTGGGTTTGAGTCTCACCTCTTCCACCTGCTAGCTATGTGATGGTAAGCAAACACATTACATCTTTACGAACCTCAGTCTTCTCATCTACAAATAGGGATGACATTATTCATGTGACTTTCCTCACTGGGTTGTAAAGATAGGGATTAAGGACTAAACCTGCAATTTTATTAATAGAGAAAACTCCCAGATGATGAAACTTCTTACATGAAGCTTCTATTCTAGAGAGTTGCCTATAGAACTGAGAGATGTGACTTGACCAAGGTCACTCAGTCAGTGTGGGTCAGGTAAGATTTGAACCCAGGTCTTCTTGTCTTTGTGGACAGCTATTTACAACATCAGATTGACTTTCTTTGTGAGGCTGATGCTTTGAAAATTAAAAAGTGCTGTAGAAATTTGAGCTATTAATATTATCAATCACCTCACCAAGGGTTTTAAGTCCTTAGTATAAATATGGTCAAACTGAAGCATGGCAGTTTGCCCGATGAATGACCATATTGATGGTAACCCGGTAATAATGGATGTTTTCATAGTAATTAACCATTGAAATTTATTTATAGTTTAAAACCTGAGACCCCATTTCAAGACCATGAAGTTTATAGTGAAAGATTTCGTCTAAAACACTTTCTAAAGGGGAACATTCAAGACTAATGGCAATGCATGGGGAAGGTGCCACATCTTGTCATTATCTTGGTCTGAGGAATGTTTGAAAAGGAGATGGAACTTCTATTCATTTTATCCCCTGGACCTACCCTTAGCCCATCTTACTCTTCAAAGATCAAATGGTTAGAAGACATTTAGTCCAACCTCCTCATTTTACACATTGGGAAACTGAGAGAGGTGAAATGTATGCCCAGACACATAGAGGAAGTAATTGGTAGAGAAATGATTTAAACTCAGGTCCTCTGACTCTATTTCTAGGTATTAGATAGAAGGCTGGGCCTTGAATAAAGAAAACCTAGATATTCAAGTCCCATCTCTGATTTTAGTTGTCTGTCCCTGAGAAGATCATAGCCTTTAAATATCCAAGGTAGCCCCAAGACATTAAGTTATGGAGAAGTTAAGAATCTACTTTGGTGAAGGGAGTTTTATACTGGAAGGTTTCCATTGACCAAAATACAGGTCTGAACCAAAAATAAACAATGAAACAAAATCCTGCGTAGTACAGAAAGACTCTGCACAATCATTAAAAGGATAACTGCTTGGAAAGGACCATGAACAGCAATTTTCTCCCTTCCTCCAACCAGCATCCCAGCCCCTTTCTCTGGGCACCTGTACATGGCAAAGGATGGCAGCTGTAATCCTGCCCATGAGGATAGTTTAGCCAATGAATGATTATCCTTCACTGGCAGCACATTAATGAATAACTGAACTAATTGTTCTTCTCTGTTTACAGACATCAGCACTGGCCTGGCTTTAGTCATTAAATACATCTATGAGTACAAGTGGAGAGGAAGATTTATCCTATTGACAACATACTCTAGTTAAAAGCTGTGTGGCATGAAACAATACTTAATTTGCATTTGTTATATCACTTAAGTATATGTTAGAAGCAGTGCATTGTATTGGATAGAGCACTAAACCCGGAGTCAAGTAGACCTGGTTTAGAGTCTCAGACTTTGCTGTGAGATCCGAGATAATTCACTTACACCCTCTGCTACTATTTCCTTATCTGTAAAATGGAAGTAATAATACTTGTGTTGTTGTTCAGTCATTTCAGTTATGTCTGACTCTTCATGATCCCATTTAGGGTTTTCTTGGCAAAGAAGTTTTGAAGAGCTTTTTTTGGCAAAGATAGTGGAGAGGCTTGACATTTCCTTCTCCAGATCATTTCACAGATGAGGAAACTGAGGCAAATAAGGTTAAATGACTTGCCTTGGGTCATACAACTAGTGAGTGTCTGAGGCCAGATTTGAACTCAGGGACATGACTCTTCCTGACTTCAGGCCCAGCACTCTATATACTGTACCACCTAGCTACCCCTAATAATGCTTGCAGTACCTGACATAATGTTTGTAAACACTTAGCAAATTACCTGGTGCATAGTAGCTACTCCATAAATGCTTATTCTCTTCCCTTCCCCTTACCTCACAAAGTTGTGAAGATCAAATGACATAATACATATAAAGAACTTTGCAAAACTTAAGATACTTTATATATAATCTTTATTATTAGCTGTTATTTATGGCTTTATATCTTATAATAATAACATGACATTTATATAGCGCCTTGAATTTGACAGAGCTCTTTGCATGCATTATCTCTTTTGACATTCTGAGGTTGGTATTACGGGTTTTTTAAGAGGTACAATGTTGGGTGGTAGATAGAGGGCCAGTCTCAAAGTAAGGAAGACATAGGTGAAAGTTCCTCTGAAACATATTGGTTGTGTGACCCTGAGCAGGTCCCTGGACCTCTCGGTGCCCCCAGGCAACTCTCTAAGGTTATAAATATCACAGAACCCAGAAAAGTGCAACAAGAGGGAATTCCCTTATTAGGGAATTTCCCACCCCAGTGAAATCACATGTTTTGTTTGGTTCTTGTGGTTGGCCTTGTCATTTATTTATGCTAACCTTATAGCACATACTCAGGATCTGATCTTTTTGGAAACTAAACTTCACTGGGATTTCTGGTTCTGCCCTCAATTTCACAGGATAAATTATGTCCTGTCCAATTGGAAGATATTTTCCTGTCCTCCTAAATAAGCAAAGTGAACTTCAAGCCTCCATGCCTTTCAAGTGCATTCTAAGAAGTATACTATTAACAGAAATGTTGGTGGGAAGAACGGTGGATTTAAGTTAGAACACTTCCATCCTAATTTTGGATTTGTCACAACATGTATGGAAAGTTATTTAGCCTCCTAAGCCTCCTTTCCTCATCTGCAAAATGGGCTGACGTACCTGATGATCACTATGTTCCCTTCTTATTAACTGTTTTGTTTGCACAGGTCTGGTCTTATCACTTCCTTGCTTAAAGCATCATAACATAAAAATTCCTTAGTTTGGCATCATCTAAAGTCCTCCACAAGCTGTTTCCAGTGTAGTTGCCAGATGTCACCTTTTTCTTCTTCAAGCACTCTACAATTAAGCCAAACTGACTGGCTTGCCTTTCTTCAACTTGTCATGCCATCTCCCTCCTCCTCGATCTTGTAAAGGTTGGTCTCCATGCCTGAAATGTATCATCTTCTCCCTTCAACCTCTCAGAAGACCTAGCATCCTTCATCAGCTCAGCTGCCATTTCCTACTTAAATGAAGCCTTTCCCAGTTGTTGGTGTTCTCTTCCCTCTTTAGTTTTTGTTATATTCCACTTACCTGAGTGTCAGTTGTCTCATCCTCTGCGTCTCCAAATAGTACAAAAATTCCTTCAGGGGAGGGACTTTTTGATTTGTTACCTCAGCACCTACTACAATACCTTGCACATAGTAGATGCCTAAATTTTTTTTTTTTGTAGTTGGATGGAGCTCCATCAGACAATTTCACGTTTGTGTGGCTTGCTACTCTTCTTTCAAAATGAGTCGACTTTTCATTAGTTTTGAATAAGTTAGTAATAATGTATCTCTTTTTGGACAGGGATGATTGACTCAATTTCAAAGAAGCCACTTTTTGCTTTGGATGTTAAACTCACCCTTGAGTAGACTAATTGTATCAAGTTTGTGAAAAGATATGGTTAAGAGGCAGCCTACCTCACATTGTAGCCAAACCAGATTAAAATATAATTGGGAAATGTTTAACAAAATAAAGAAAAATACAATAGAACAAAGATAATTTTAGTATGTTGTTTTCTAAGTCAATATGTGGCTTGTAGTTGCCCCCAGCTTTTTTTTTTTTTTTTGAGTTTGGCATCACTGTTCCAGAGTTGTATAAATGAACAGGCATGAATGGTTGTGATAAGCCTTCATCATTTTAAGGAAGTCTCACATGGATGAGATGATAGCTCTATCACGTATTAAAACATTGAAGTATCACGATCCATTAGATTATAAGCTCCTTGAGGACACAGACTGTATCTTGCATCTTTTTATATCTCCAACACTTAGCACAGTGCCTGGCACATGGTGGACAATGAATAAATATTGACTGACTGACTGATTGACTGTGTCTGTATGTGGTAGAATAATTTAAAGAGCCCTAGAGTAGTATGGTAAAGTGGAAAGAATGCTGGATCTGACATCCAAGGATTGGTTAAAGTCCTGGCTTTATCATTGATTATCTGAGAGCCCTTGGGCAAGGAACTTTTGTCCTCTGGCCACTTCATCTCTCTGGGCATCTGTGTCTCAACAATTGAATGAGGAGGTTGGACTAGAATGATTACTGAGGTCTTTTATAGCTTTCTATCTGTGATCTCTAGCTGCCTAGCATATTTACCTGTTGTTATTGGTAATTAGGGTGAGACTTTTTTGCTGTTCTTCTCTTTTGGAATGCTAAGGCCATCAAGTGCCTTTAATGAGTCTTGCCTTTGTTCGAATGGGGCAGGTAAAGTGGGACCCTTTTGTCTTTTGTTTTGGAGTGCTTCTCCACACTGAGGTAATCAAGTGCTCCAGAGCCCTGAGATGTATATAAGATCTGAGCCTGGCATTTTTGTTTTAGAGGCACAGTCATTGAAAAAGTGTTGGTGATGAGACTCTGGGTAGCTGTCGAAAGTCGCCCCCCCCCCCCCCACCGTGCCCTCTGCTTTGAAAAACCCAGATGTTGGTGCTTCTCTGGTAACTATGTATTGTGATTTGTTTAGGCAGAAATCTGTCAGTTGATCTGTTTATATTGTCTCTGTAATCTCTGTTTGTGTTTGTTCTGAAGTTGAAGGTGCTGATATATATATATATAATATATATATATATACACACACACATATTTATATAAAATATATATGTATGTATATGTGTGTGCATATATATACACACACATATATATATACATGTATATATATACATGTATATATATATATATATACATACATATATGTTTAATTAAAGTGGGATTGTTAACGCTTTAAAGTTGCTTTCCTTAGAAAAGCAGTTCAAAGGAGCTGTGCTAGCAGCCCTCCTGTGTGCTGGTGTCATCAGCCTTGCACAGCCGTAGTAGCAGCAAGCAGCATTGTTGTTACACCTGTATGTCTCACCAGCCTTTCCACTTGAACATGTCTAATGTCAAGATAATTCTAATGCTTGACATTGCTATTTCCTTACTTTCCAAGTTTGGGACCTTGTGGTTATGTTTTCTTTTTTTCCCTTTTCCTTACCTCACATATCCACTTGGTTACTGAGTCCTACTGATTGCTCCTTTTCATGATGTATAACAACTTTCCCCTCTTCTCCATGTCCACTGCCTGCATCTATCATAGGCCTTCTTTATCATCTACTTAGACTTTTGAATAGCCTCCAAAAAGAGGCACTCAAACCCCTTTATCTGATTTATCTTTCATGCCAGTGCCAAAGTAATTTTTCTCATACACAGATCTAGTCATATCACTTTTCTACTTAAAATTCTTCTAAAATATCCCTACTAAGTAAAGTTCAAACATTCTGATCCCCTGTGGTCAGGAGGGGTCCCGCAAAGAAAGGAAGAAGCTGACCCAGGGCTGTGGCATATGATGGAATGACATCTCAAGGCGGTTCATCTCTTGTCACCTCACCGTTTCAGTCTTTTTTTCTGTATTCCCATACACAGACTCTATACTGCAGTCAAATTGGACTTCTCTTGGCACCTTGAATGGTACACTTTCATGCTTTTTTCCCCTTATACCTGGAAGTCCTTCTTTTTCTTATTTGTCTGTTAGAATCTACCTCATATCCTACATCCTCCATAAAATCTTTCCTTAGTAGTTCAGTGAGTGAAAGTTTCATATGTCATGAAGAACTTTTTTTCAGAAACCTCTGATGGATTTATAATAGTATTTATTGTGCTTACTTATCTTCCCCCCCATTATAATGTAAGCTCCATGAATTAGTGAGCTCAGCCTATTAGTACGTAGTACAATTGTTTGCATAGAGCAAGTACTTAATAAATTGTGTGTGTGTGTGTGTGTGTGTGTGTGTGTGTGCGTATAGAAGGGGTGATTTGTGATTTCAAGTCCTGTGATAATAGAGTCACTACAGAATTTAAGTGTTACTGTTGCAACAATTTGGCTAGCAGCTGCTATGGGGGTGAAAAACCAACACAAGCCCAACCACAAGAATGCTGGAAGCCCAGGTTCTTTTGATCTGCTTCACTAAGGAAAGCAACAAGGGGTTAACAATCTTACTTTAATCCAACACACAAATATCATTCACTCAGCTCAGGGGGAAAAGCCTGCACCCTGAGCTTCAGAGCAAATACAAACAAATTACAAACATCAACAGACAGACCTTGTCTGATTCAAATCCTAATGCATAGTTACCAGAGTTTAACAAAGTCTGAACATCCGGGTTTACAAGCTTGAGTGCTCTTAACTACAGCTGCCCAGAGTGCTGCCAAGAGTTTGAGCCCCAAGCAAGCAGCCCTGTTCTCTCTTTTTATGCACTCTTTAGCTGTCATCGAACATCATCTGAGTGACCAGAACTTAAGCTCTGGTCTTAGCAATTCCCCTTAGGATCCTGGGGGCTTCACACCCACATGGGTTTAGCACCTAGTAGCTAGGGGTTTGGAGCCTACTTGGGAGCCAAGATATAATCAGACCTCTCTTCATTGGTCCCACCTGGAGCCCCACCTTAGTTACCAATGCAGTTACCCAAAGGGCATTGGAGATCGACAAGGTAATTATGAAGTTGTTACAAACTAGTAGATAGATGTTATTGTTATTTGTCCTTCATTTTCAAAGAGGGTGACGTCTTAACTCATGGGTGAATTGGATTTAAGTGAGACAGAGTTGGACAAAGTTGTCAGCCTCACTCTGTTTCAGAGTCGTTACAGTCCAGTGGCAAGACAAAAGTCAAGACAGCTGGCAATGGCCCAGGATGCACTGGATGACCTTGGCATCTTCAATGTCTCTGAGCACTCAACTGCACCTGCTTCAGCCACCTTCATGGCCTTGGAACAAATTTTTCCCATCTGCCCATTCTGCCAGGGGAAGCCTTCACATGCTTGGGGTAGATACCTCCTCCTCCATAAAAACAAGTAGATAGATACAAGTGGTATAAAGGAGTGTGCCCTGGAGGGAAAAGAAGATTCGATCATCTGGTGATGCCAGCAGAGAGCCCTTATTGTTCATAGATATCCATGCAATGTTAAGAGAACTTGAAGAATTCTTTTCATTACCTTGGTGGACACACTCTGTTGAACTTTTGGGAAGACATGCTCCAGAGATGCCCACGTTGGGAAGCCATAGATGGGTTGCAATATGCCTCCATCTTTGGAGGAAATACTAACACAGACGAGATCAGAGGTCTCCTGGAGCACTGGAATGGGTGTGTATGGATATAGTGATATAACAGAAAGAGCACTAAATTTCATTTCAGAACACCTTGGTTCTAGCCCTGGTTCTGCCATCTTCTACTTCTATGACCTTGGGCAATTCACAAGCTCTTTGGGCATCAATTTCCTTATCTGCATAATGAGGTAGTTGGAGTAAATGATTGCTATGGTGCCTTCCAGCTCTAACACTCTATTACTGTATGCTCCATAAACTTATATGTAAAATCTACTTATCAGAATCCCCACCCCACCCCCACCTCCTGAAACAAGAACTCAGAATGTGGGTCAACTAATAGTCTCTGTCTGGCTGAACTGTGTGAAATCACTAGGGTATGTGATACAAAGGAGAACACATCTATAATTTTTTATTCATAAAGAATACATATTTCTCAAATTTCCTTTGTGCACCACACTAGTGCAAATTCCCTATGGGTAAAATATGCTATCTAAATGAAAGCCATTACCAGAATACTCTTTGTTCTTCAGGAAAAGCTTATTTATGTACCGAAACTCAATATTCCATCTTCCTTATCAGCTGCTGGCCTGGGATTTTAAATTTAAATTACCTTGGAATCTAAATGTTTATATTTGTCAAGCTGAGAAGAATAAGTTGTTAAAACAGTACACTGGTGTGTTGGTTAGGAGATGACATCAGCTTTGTATTCATATGTGGTCTTGGGCTAGGATTAATGTAGTTACATTTAGGATGAGTGAAGGCCTGTGGATTTTGCTTGCTCGGTAGGTTACGGTTTTGATAGAGAATTGGATTGTCTTAAAAAAGAGCCCAGAATCAAAGTTCTGATTTCATTCCACAGGATTTAATATGCACAGTAAACAACAAAGATTGGGGACACAATTGCATTCCCTTTCAATTTATTTAAAACCCCAGCAGACAGGATTTGCTGTAACCAACTTTTACTTGAACATAAATAAATTGAGTATGCCACGTTCTGGTTTTGAGGAAGTCAGACTCTCCCTAGAAGTACCTCTATCAGATGTCTTTGCAAGGTCAATAAAAAGCCCTGTACCCAATTCATTTGCAAGCCTCAGGAAATGGAATATCACTTAAAACTTGCAGCATTACAGCAATTGGGCAACGATTTCTGGGAGAGGTCATCTCTACAGGGATTAGATCACGCACACCAAGGAAATTCTCCCTAGATTGGATTTAAGATTACTAACATCAGAAAATGCAATTTTAGAAGGCTGCTCCAGGATGACATATATTTCTCCCAAATGTATAATGCAATGTGGGAAGAAAGGTTTGTTTGTAATTCAGCAGGTATCATTTGGCTTGGAAATGTCATCTGAATTAGTCAATGGTATATACACAGCAATACAGCTGTGTATTGTACAGTAAAGGAAAGATATCATAACATGTATCAGGAGCCATTATCCTTCATGGAGTAAATTCAGAATTCTGAAGGAGGGAATGTTGCAATGCCTAGACTGCTGTTTATTGTACAAAAGCAATCAAATCTATTCCTTAAGGGAGTCAGGATTTAGAGATGAAAGGGGCTTTAGAGGTTGTTGACTCCAGGTTCTCAGAGTGGTCTTTAGGCCTCTGGGATTCCCACAAGGTCAAAACTATTTTCATAATAACAATAAGACATAATTTACTTATTAAAATACTCCTCCTTTTTCCAAATACATCTCTGTAAGGACAGATTTTCTTCATATACTTCAACCAAAATAACATATTCCGACATGTTGAACTCAGAAGCAGATATGAGAATATCTATTAAGCCAGATATTAAAGAGATTTGCAAAAAATGTATAAAACGATGCCACCATTTTCAATAATCTTTTTTTGAAAATTCAGTTATTCTTCATAAAAATAAATGATTTGTGTTAACATGTAATAGTTTTGTTATCATCCTAAATAAATGAATAAGTAAATATTGAATTTTACTAATTTTTAATATGGTAATATGGTAAATATTGATGATATCCAGAAGTGTGCTGGAGCCAGCTTGTACCAACTTTAGCCAATTGTTAAATTTTTAGTCTCAACATTTATGCCCCAGAAATTATCAAAGCCTACAAATCAGGCTTTGATTTATTATTCTGTTGATTGTCTGGACTTAAGAAAGTAATGGAGAAAATATCTAATGTAAATTAAACTTATAAGTGTGTCCCTGCCTACTTGTTCATTTTTCTGGAGATCCAGTTGTTAAACATTTACAGCATCCTCCTGGATACACCCCACAAAAACTCTTTTTGGGGTCCTCAATAATTTTTAAGCATGTTGAACAAAACATTTGGGGACCACTGATCTAGTCCAACCACCTCTTTTTCCGTAGAAGGATGTTGAAGCCAAGAGAAGGGATTTGTCCAATGTCATGCAGCTATGAAATGGCAAAATTGAGATTCTTACTCCAAATCCACTGATCTTCCCACTCTCACTTTATTACTCTCTGATCTGGAATATGAAGACAGGGAAAGCGAGAAAAGAAGGGATAAGCATTTATATAGCACCTACAATGTGTTAAGCACCATTCATTATCTTATTTGATATTCACAATCCCCTTTTCCCCTAATTTTGTAGATAAAGAGACAGAGGCAAACAGAGGCTGAGTGACTTGCTTAGGGTCACATAACTAGTAAGCCTGGGTTTGAACTCAGATTTTCCTGACTTCAGGCCCAGCACTCTATCCACTATAATAGCAGCTGCTTTAAACAGTCTGAAAACTGGGGCACAACATATTCTTCTGGCTTGATGAGGATAATTCTAGTTACCCACTGTCAGTAGGGCTTATGCTTTGAACCATTTTAATGTTATGCTTTTATATAGAATAAAAGGATTCTCAGAGCATTTTTTTTTTGTATCCTGCAATATTACTGTCACAGTTGGGTAAGGGTATATGAAGCAGGCACCATTATCCTCACTGACAGATGAGAAAACTAAAACTCAGGGAGAAGAAAAGTTTATGGGCCTGGTGAATGGCTGAAACTCAGGTATCTCAGTAAGATCCTAATCCCTGGAAAGTTTTTGAGTTTACATCAATGGAAGGTAATCTCCTTGAAGTGAGGACATTTTCCTTCTGACTTTGTATCCCTAGATCCTAGCATAGGACCTGGTACATGGTAGGCACTTCACAAAAACTTATTGATTGATTGACAGTCTGCTCTGCCCAGAAGATTCGGAAAGTAGTCTTCATCCAGAGCTAGCTCAGCAAAATGCTTTAATCTGAAATGTGGAGCAGGAGATTCTTTTTGCTTATTGCTCCTTGGACATGGACATGAACATCTCTACCACCCCTACATCCTCCAAGACATATCATGGACCCACTGTCCATCTTGCCACTTGCTGTAAATCAATCAATAAACAATTGTTAGGTACCAATTATGTGTTAGGAATTGGTATCTTGCCAGTGCTTAGTGCTGTTCCTGCACGTAGTAGGCACTTAAAAAATGCTTGTTTACTGGACTTGACTTATAGACCTGGTAACCCATATTCCCTTAACTTTTTATCCTCCATCCCTCTTTGCATTGGCTGATCACATCATCTGAAATGCTCTAGTTCTTGACATGCTGATAATTTAAGGTTTCAAGGATAGGGACAGTATTTTTGCCTTTTGTTGTATCCTTAGCACCTAGGACAGTACCTGGCACATAGTAAATTCTTAACAAATCCTTCTGGACTTTACTCTTCTCATGGTTCTTCGACATTATCTTTCAACAAGGGCTCTCAGCTAGGCCTCTGGGAAAAACAAATAACGTGTACATGTGAAAACAGTTTCCTAGGCCTCCACTCTGGCTCCTAGGGAATGTTTTAGAGCAGTGGTGGGGAACCTGCAGCCTCGAGGCCACATGTGGCTCTCTAGGTCCCCAAGTTTGGACTTTTGGCAGAATCCAAACTTTCTGTGTTTGGATTCGAAGGACTGAACTTGAAGACCTAGAGGGCCACGTGTGGACTCAAGGCCACAGGTTCCCAACCCTTGTGCTAGAGCTATCTAAATGGATGCCTTACCCTTGAAGACTTTCCAAAATGCAGACCAAGACAGAGTCCTTCTCCTTCTTCCGTTCTCAGTTCTAAGGCATCATTGTTCTGGATGTTACTTAGTCAAGCCCTTGTTGATGTGTCCATACTAGAAGCTTGGGAGTACTCCTCATTCATTTGGGCCTAACCTCCCAGAGCGGTTTCAAGGAACTCCCTGCCCTACCAGAAACAACCACTCCAACTTGAGCCAGTTGTGGTGACAACCTGTCCACTGTGACAGGACTGAACTTGTAGTCAGAGGACCTGAGTTTGAATCCTACCTCTGTTACTCACTACCTCGATGACTTTGGGTGAATTATAATACTTTTCTGGTCTCCTTGTCTCTAAAATAATAGGATTGGGCCAGATTACCATAAAAGACCTTTTCAGCCCAAATGTGTGATCCTATAACTTCCTAGCACCATAATCTTGTAGCAAAGCCTCCACTGATCCTCTTCTAGGACCCTGTTAGAAAATATTGATTGGTAAGGAAGAACACACAAAGCTAATAAGTATCTGTGTCAGAATCTGAACTCAAGTCCAGCATTCTATTCAATTTACCACGCTGTCTTGCCATTTGTTTTACATGCTCAGAAAGTTTCTGTGGCTCCCTGTTGCCATTGGGATAAAACATAAACTCTTCTATTGAGCAATTAAAGCCCTTCATAATCTGATTACCACCTGTCTTCCCAAACTACAGTCATCTTGTTATCCATTTTGCCTCCTGGATAAGAAACCAGGTCCAGGAGGACTTCACTTTTCCATCTCTGGAAACGCCTGCTCTGAAGCCCTGCTGTTGCATCTCCAGTTGCCTTAGTTGACAACTACATCTGTGCTTGGGCCTGCCATGCTTCACTTCAGTCCCTAGCCACCTTTTCACCAGCCATTCTTTTTATTTTATTTTTCTTTATTTTTAGCATTTATTTTTAAAAATTTTAGGCTTCCAAGTCCTCTCTCTCCCATCTCTCTCCCACCTATTGAGAAGACAAGCAATATGCTATCAATTATAAATGTGAAGTCACATAAAGCATATTTTCATATTAGCCATATTGCAAAAAATGAACAAAAAAGCAAGAAAAATAAAGTGAAAAAATATACTTCAATCTGTGCTCAGAGTCCATCACTTCTCTCTCTGGAAGTGGATAACATTTTTCATTACGGGTCCTTTGGAACTGTCTTTCACCATCCATTCTTAGACGAATGTGTACCCTTCCCTCCAACCTCTATCTCTTCCAGTTCTCAAACTGTAATCAAATCAATAATTCTATTGCTATTGGAAGGGGTATGACAATCTATTTCCCTATGGGGAATTCCCCTATTCCCTATCCCACAGTTTCCTGTACCAAAACACTCCATTCCAGGCCACTACTCCCCCTATAGGTGTTGCTTCCCCCTGCTACTTCCTAAGATCGAGGACTGTCTTCACTTTTTAAAATTTGTTTTCCCAGCACTTGGCATATAGTGAGTACACAATAAATGCATGTTGACTATCTTCCTGACAATATTTGAACTGATGCAGAATTTTGTAAGAGGAACCAAAAAAGACAACAGTAATATAAATAAAAAAACATTTATATAAGGTGAACTGTGAGTTATTAATGATGGTCCCAGAGAACAGATAAGGAAACATCTATCTCTCCTCACTGCAGCAAGCCAGGGGAATATTAGAACAGAAAGTATACTCTGTCATATGGAGTCACTATATCGCATATTTTTGCTTATTTTTTTTGTCTTTGTGGCAAGTGGGGTTTCAGTGGTAGACGGTATAGGGTCTTCTCCCAGAAATGACTGATGAAAGACAAGGCAATAAAATGTACTGTTTTTAAATGCACCTCCTGTGGTTTGATGTACTTGTAATCTGTGGCTATTCCCTCCACAGATACATATCACAACACCAATATACCTTCTCATCCCATGCCCATTTTGTTCATACCTTTCTGTAAATCCTCTATTGATGATCTAATTAGCATGTAGCGAGTCTTCCTCTTTTTTTTTTTTAGAGAATTATACTGCTTTACAGAACACCAATTTGTATTTATATCATGTAATAAGATTTTTAAAATGCTTCTTTTCCCAATACTCTTGTGAATTGGCAAGGTTAAAATTATCTAAAATTGCAATATGTGACCTGGGAGATCTTTAAGCAAGGATTGGATTATCACTTGATGGGGATTCATAGAAGGTGTTCTTTTCTATGCATAGGTTGACCTCCTCTTCCCTCTGATTGAAAAACTGGATGGTGTAGTCCCAAACTCCTTCTAATACCTTTCTTTAAAAAGAGCAGAAATTGGATCTCTCCCCACTCCATTTTTCATTTAATTTCATAGAACAAGAGGTCCCCATGGCAGGTGCTCTCTGGTGTCCCCATAGTAAATGTTTCATACAGGCTTATTGATCCATTGAGTAACTATATGTCACTGCCTACTTACATGCACTCTGCTTCTTTTCCTTGTCCTACTTATCACCTACAATCTCCTTTCTTCTGAGACTGTGATTACCTATTAAATACATATATTAAAAGGAAAATAACAACTTATTGTCTTGGAATCAGGCAGATGTGAGTAGCATTCCTAACTAAAAGAAAAAGTAGTGGTTAATGAGTCAAGAGTTCTGAGAACTCTGCTTCTGACTTTGGCAAATATTAGCTGTGTGACTTGTGATGAGTCCATCCACCTCTTGGGGTGTCAGTATACTTGTCTATGTTTTATTAATAGTAGTAGTAAAAATGGTAAAATAAACTTTACAACTTCATGTAAATGTCAGCAATAAATTATTATATGAACTGACACAGAGAACATTTTTTCTTTTTAAAAAATGTTATTTTTTGTTGTTAACATTTTTCTTTTTAAAACTTGAGTTCCAAATTCTCTCCAAAAAAAAAGAAATCAAGGCCTCAAGAGGTGGATTGACTTATTAAAAATGATATAACCAGCGTGAACCAAAGGCAGGGCTAGATTTTTCAGAAATTCTGAATCTCTGTTTACTGGTTTTCTTTTTTTGAGGGGGGAGGTGAGGCAGTTGGGGTTAAGTGACTTGCCCAAGGTCACACAGCTGGTAAGTATCTTCTGTCCTTCTAATAGACTACATATGTATTCATATCTTCATGATTTTAAGAAAAGGAGCACTTGGTTTTTCTTTTTTTTTTTTTTGGTATTGGGAAGTAGTTATACTAATAATTGACATTTAGGGGGCGGAGCCAAGATGGCAACTGGAAAGCAGGGACTCACCTCAATCTCTACCCCAGGACCCTCCAAACACCTATAAAATATGACTGAACAAATTTGAGAACTGCAGAGCCCAAATAAAAGAGGGAAGCAGGGCTCCAGCCCAGGACAGCCTGGATGGTCACTGGGTAAGGTCTATCATGCACCGAGCTGGAAGTGGAGTGGAGCAGCACCGAGCATGGGGGATGAGCTGCTCCCAGACCAACCAGACCAGGAGTTGGGCCTAAAAGGCCCTAGTGCCCTAAATCAGTGAGCTGTGGTAGTTACCAGACTTCTCAACCCACAAACACCGAAGACAACAGAGAAGGTTAGTGGGAAAAGCTGCAGGGACAGAGTGAAAGCAGTTCAAAGTGTGGCCACTATTCCAGGGGCAGCAGAGGTGGTGCAGCTCTGAGGACAGAACTACAGCTGCAGTTGCTTCCAGCCACAGGCCCAAGTGGTGGGAGGAATTAAGTGGTGGATCCCAGCAGGAATACAGAGACTGCTTAAGATCTGAGTCACCCTCTGGGTTGGCAGTTCTTGGGGGAGGAGGAGCACTGGTGTGGCAGAGCTTGCTGTGTAGAAATAGCTCTGAAAAACACAGCGCAGCCCCTCAAGCTTGGGACAAAGTACTCTCTATTCTACAAGCAGTCACACCCCAATGAAAAACTGAAGGGTCAAGGAGTTGGCTGGGAACATGGACAGGCAGTGAAAATGGACTCAGATTCAGACTCAGACTTTGGAATCTTTCTTTGGTGACAAAGAAGACCAAAACATACAGCCAGAAGAAGTCAACAAAGTCAAAGAGCCTACATCAAAAGACTCCAAGAAAAACATTAACTGATCTCAAGCCATGGAAGAGCTCAAAAACGATTTGAAAAAGCAAGTAAGAGAAGTAGAGGAAAAATTGGGAAGAGAAATGAGAGTGATGCAAGAAAACCATGAAAAACAAGTCAATGATTTGCTAAAGGAGACCCAAAAAATACTGAAGAAAATAACACCTTAAAAAAGAGACTAACTGAAATGGCAAAAGAGCTCCAAAAAGCCAATGAGGAGAAGAATGCCTTGAAAGGCAGAATTAGCCAAAAGGAAAAGGAGGTCCAAAAGACCACGGAAGAAAATACTACCTTAAAGATTATATTGGAGCAAGTGGAAGTTAGTGACTTGATGAGAAATCAAGGTATTATAAAACAGAACCAAAGGAATGAAAAAATGGAAGACAATGTGAAATATCTCATTGGAAAAACCACTGACCTGGAAAATAGATCTGGGAGAGATAATTTAAAAATTATTGGATTACCTGAAAGGCATGATCAAAAAAAGAGCCTAGATATCATCTTTCAAGAAATTATCGAGAACTGCCATGATGTTCTAGAACCAGAGGGTAAAATAGAAATTGAAAGAATCCACCGAGTGCCTCTTGAAAAAGATTCCAAAAAGAAACCTCCTAGAAATATTGTTGCCAAATTCCAAAGCTCCCAGATCAAGGAGAAATACTGCAAGCAGCCAGAAAGAAACAATTTGAGTATTGTGGAAACACAATCAGAATAATACAAGATCTAGAAGCTTCTACATTAAGGGATCAAAGGGCTTGGAATATGATATTCCGGAGGTCAATGGAGCTAGGATTAAAACCAAGAATCTGCAAAACTGAGTATCATGCTCCAAGGCAAAATATGGATTTTCAATAAAATAGAGGACTTTCAAGCTTTCTCAGTAAAAAGACCAGAGCTGAATAGAAAAATTGACTTTCAAATACAAGAATCAAGAGAAGCATGAAAAGATAAACAAGAAAGAGAAATCATAAGGGACTTACTAAAGTAGAACTGTTTTGTTTGCATTCCAACATGGAAAGATGATGTATATAATTCATGAGACTTCAGTATTAAGGTATATACATACATACATACATACATACATACATACATACATATGTATATATATGTATGTGTGTATGTGTGTGTGTGTGTGTATATATATATAGACAGAGGGCACAGGGTGAGTTGAATATGAAGGGATGATATCTAAAAAAATAAAATCAAATTAAGGGGTGAGAGAAGAAAATATTGAGAGAGGGAGAAAGGGAGAGATAGAATGGGGTAAATTATCTCGCATAAAAGTAGCAAGAAAAAGCAGTTCTGCTGGGAGGGAAGAGGGGGCAGGTGGGAGGGAATGAGTGAATCTTGCTCTCATCGGATTTGACCTGGGGAGGGAATAACATACACACTCAATTGTGTATCTTACCCCACAGGAAAGAAGGAAGAAGCAGATAAAAAAGGGGGGATGATAGAAAGGAGGGCAGATAGGGGGAGGAGGTCATCAAAAGCAAACACTTTTGAAAAGGGACAAGGTCAAGGGAGAAAATTCAATAAAGGAGGATAGGATAGGAAGGAGCAAGATATAGTTAGTCTCTCACAACATGAGTATTGTGGAAGGGTTTTTCATAATGATACACATGTGACCTATGTTGAATTGCTTGCCTTCTTAGGGAGGGTGGGTGGGGAGAGAAGAGGGGAGAGAATTTGGAACTCAAAGTTTTAAAAGCAGATGTTCAAAAAAATGTTTTTGCATGCAACTAGAAAATGAGATATACAGGCAATGGGGCATAAAATTCTATCTTGCCATACAAGAAAGTAAGGGAAAAGGGGATGGTTCATATCTCATATATTATTTTTAATCTTAAAGAGTTACCTAGGACTAAGTGACTTGTCTGTGGTCACACAATCCCTACATCAGAGGCAGGACTTAAACCCAGGTCTTCTTGATTTAAGGTCAGGCAGCCTTCCTTCCTTTATAGCATCTCACTTCTCACAAGGTAGGTACTATAGATATTATCTCCTCTTTGTTATTTTTTTTCTTTTACAAGAAAATGAGGCTTAGAGTAGTGTCATGGTTTGCCTGTAATTTGACAGCTAATATCAGATCCAAGTCCAAATAAATGGACCACAAATGGGTCAAGTTCATCTCAAGCATCTCACTTTCTAAAACTAAGTGGGTACCCACCTTAAAAGGAAACCAACTTCTAGCCCTCACGTCCTTTATCACCAACTATACAGAAGAACCAGAAGCTCAAACCAAACCTGCTTGATAAGCCAATATAAATCACAGTGAGCAACAACAAAGAAAGCAGGAGAGAGAGAAATAAGATTTGAACACAAGGGAAATGGGTTGGAAGTGAGGAGAGAAATGACGATAACTGGAATGTGTAAAGCACTTTAATGCCAAAGAATACATATGAACACATCTATATTGGGCTGGATTCACACCCTCCCTCTTTGTTTGAGAATCTCTCCACAGAATTGAAACAAGTTAGACAACAATGAGGAAATGAAGAATAAAAGGGAAAATGAGACATTGTGAGAATTTCTGACCAAAATTTGTGAAGCAGAATGACTAGGGTGCTAATCTCTGCCTTGTATATTTCATAGCAAACCATTTTCAGTAGCAACTATCAAGGAGGTTGGAAGTCAGATGAGATTACAAACTAATTTGTATTGATATTCAAAAGATTGAAATCCTTCCCCAGGAAGGCGGTGGGGTGGGGGAAACCCAGTTTAAAAGCTAACCTCTCCTGGATTCAGATAAAATACACATTAGGTATAATAATACATTCCAGCTTATTGTATGCATTGGATATGCAGCTAAAAGCCTATAAGAATGCAGGGCATTAGAAACAGAGTATTTCAATGATGCTTTTAGCTGAAATATTATGTCTAGGCCCTTTTTTTCATTATAGTTTTCAGGTATCCCAATAATTTTTAAATGATCTCTCCTCAGTCTATTTTCCAAGTCAGTTGTTTTTCTGATGAAGTATTTTACATTTTCTTTTACTTTCCCCACTCTTTTGACTTTGTTTTATTGTTTCTTGAAATCTCCTGGTGTTGTTAGCTTCCATTTGTTCCATTCTAATTTGTAAGGAATTAGTTTTTTTCAGTGAACTTTTGTATCTCTTTTTCCATTTGGCCAATTCTGCTTTTTAAGGAGTTATTTTTATCAGTGAATGTTTGTGCCTCTTTTACCATTTTGTTTTGTTTTATACGGTGTTGTTTTCTTTAGTATTTTTTTGCCTCTTTTACCAAGGTATTCTCTTTTCACAATTTTCTTGCGTTGCTCTCATTTCTCTTTTTTTTTTCCCAATTTTTCCTCTACCACTCTTATTTGGTGTTTTAAATCTTTTTTTTCTTTTTTGCTGTTTCTTTAGCTCTTCCAGGAATTCTTTTTGGGCTTGTGTCCAATTTGCATTTGTCTTTGAGCTTTCGCTTATAGATGTTTTGATATTATTGTCTTCTGAATTTACATCTTGATCTTCCCTGTACCCATAGTAGCCTTTTATTGTCAGGTTTTTGTTTTGTTATTGTTGTTTGCTCATTATTCCTAGCCTATTTTTCAACTTTTAACTTTATGTTAAAGTTGGGCTCTGCTCACCTGGGGTTGGTGGGGTACTGCTTCAGGCTTTTATACACTTATATTTTCACAGCTACTTCTGGGGATCTGTAAGTTTTTGGTTTTTCCAGATGGTGTGATCCAGAGAGAGGTGTGGTCACTGCTCTCCAGGTCTGCTCTCTGGTTCTTTTGCAGTAAGAATCCCTCCTACCTTGCAGCTACAACCACTATCAATCCTTTCTGCCCTGGAACTGCTTCCAGCACCCTACTGCCTTGCAACTGCATATGTTATTCTTTGTCCTGGAACTATGACCTGGAATTACATATGGGAAATGGAGCTGCCAAACAGTATCTCATCCTGTGTCTAGTGCCTGTCCAGGGTTTGTTTATAATCTCTTTCTAACTAGTTGTCCAATACCCTTGTCTCCTGGCTGAGAGGTCCTGAAGTTGCTGCTACACATGGCTGGTGTTGCAGGCACTTGCACTCAGGGCCATCCCCCACCCCTGTGTCATAGATCTCTTTTTCCAACTTCCTAAGTTGTCTTTGGCTGTAAAAATGTTTCACCCTCAACTTTTGTTGTCTGTGCCACTTCAAAATTTGATTTGGGGCATTACTTTAAAGTTATTTGGCGGGGAATATTGGAAGAGTTGGTCTCTATTGCTTCTCTAGTTTGCTATCTTGGCTCTGCCTCCCAGGAGCTTACATTCTAGTGAAGGAGACAACTTGAAAATTTGTAGGTACAAGGAAGATTTATACAAAGGAGATAAGAGAAAATCTCAGAGGGAAAGGCCTGCTGCAGAAGGTAGAATTTGAACTGAGACTTAAAGGCAGGAAAACTAGGGTTATAGCTGTGGAGGGAGAATATTCCTGGCATGGAGAACAACCAGTGAAAAGGCACAGAGATGGAAGGTAGAGTGTACTGTGTGAGGAACAGTAAGCAAAATATACCTGGATCATAGAATGTGTGGGGGAAAGTACAGCAAAAGAATGGAAGAGTAGAAAGGAGTTAAGTTATGATGAACTCCATGATGAAGTTCATTTTAGTTCATATAAGTTCATTAAGTGCCAAGGGTTTTTCTAGTTGATCCCAGAGGGAGTCAATGGAGTTAATTAAGTAGGGGGTGATATGGTTAGACCTATGCTTTAGGAAAATCACTTAGGCAGATGAAGAGAAATTTAGGGTAGGGAGACCAAACAGCAGACTATTGCAATGGTTCAGTAGAGAGGTGATAAGGGACTGATCTTGGGTGCTGGCTGTGTGAGTAGAAGGAATACCTTCCTTCCTCAAAGAATCACACTTTGTAACAAAGGAGAAAAAGAGACAGAGACAAAGAGACAGAGAGAAGCAGTTCAGCAAAACTAACTAACATACCAACTGAGTCTCTTTCTCTCTGTCTCTCTTTTTCTGTCTCTGTCTCTTTCTGTTTCTGTCTCTCTGTCTCTGTGTGTGTGTGTGTCTCTCTCTCTGTCTCTGTATGTACGTATGTGTGTGTATATATATGTATGTGTATATATGTACAAATATATGTATATAATATGTGGATGTATGTGTGGAAGAATGGGAATGTCATTTTGTCTTCACTTCTTCAAGGCCAAGCTTAATCATTACATTTATATGATATTTTGCTTTGTTTGCTTCCCCCCTTCCCCCTATAGAAGCAAAGTTACAATACCTCTCTGACATTTGGTTTTCTCATGTTTAATACAAGTTAAGAATATATATGGTACCTACATGATAGATTTATTGTGAGGTTCCAGTGAGATAAAGTACACAAAGCACTTTGATGTCAGTAAAGAGATATATAATATTAGTTTTTATTATCATTAATTATTCTCATTATGATATCTCTTCTTCTACTGAAGTCCTAGATCATTTGTTGTCAATACAAACCATTTAACACTTAGATTCAGATATTGTTCCAACTGGAGTAGACCTTTGAGAATATCTAGTTCTGGAACTAGAGAATCTCACTATTAGAAGGCACCTCAGAGGTCCAACTCATACTTGAACAAACATTTCTTCCAGAAGATTACTCGTAATTGGCCAAATAGCCTTTGCTTGGAGAATTCCATGAAGAAAAATGTACTGCATCATAAAGCAGCTCATTCCATAATATTTGGAAGTTTTCTTTTCTTGCTCCAAATCTCTTAGCAATGTCCTTTAATTTCTCTTAGTTCTTTCTTTTCACATCCCCTTTTCACATTACAATCTTAGAAAAAATTTCAAGACATCTCCAAATGTTTGCTTAGGCCTCTTCACCAAGCTAAATATCCAAAATTCCTTAATTGATCCTTATATAATATAGTCTCAAGATCTCAAGTCTCAGGTTGCCCTCCTCTGATCACTCTTCAACTCATCAATGAAATATTATAGGTAATTTAAGACATCGTATATGGTGCCCCATAAGTCCCAGTGTAGCTTTAAACTATTAAAGCTCAAAAACTCCTAAAACTTGTAAAAACTTTTAAGGCTCCTAATAACTAAGACTTTTGGGCCACTCTGTATTAATTGTAGTCAACAACTGTCCTCCTACCTTGTTCTGGGTTCCTTTAGTCTAGGTCTAGAGTTTGTTTTATTCTTAATGTAAAAGAATCATATATATATATATATATATATATATATATATATATATATATATATATATATATACACACTGTAAAACATCATAAACATCACAATCTTTGCCTCCACCTGGAATTTGCTCAAGAAAAAATTCCAAATATAGTTTAGATATAGTTTGTGTTTCATTTTCCGCTGAGATTTTCTGAACTGACTCTTTGTGACCCAAAAGAAAACACACTCACATTATGGTTTTAAATACATTTACTACATGCAATAGAAAGATAATAAAACATAGTCTTGAGACGCCCCAAGGGGCTACTCAAGACTCTGTTAGAAGGGTCAGGCATCTCCATGTTCAGCATCACTCATGCTTCCTTAATAGCTGAGATCACACATTTATTCCCCCCAAGGGAACTTCTGAAGCTGTTGGCAGAGGAGAGCTATCATTCATTTCCCTCCAGTTCCACAGAGTGGTGGAAATATATTGTCTCAACATGATGTCTCAGCTTCTCCTTTGTCTGGCTCTGGAATCTTGCAGGTCTCATCCTGGCACCCTGGAAGGCTGAAGCCTCTTACTCCCAGATGCATGAGAAATAAGGAGTCCTCTCTCAGGCAACATGAACAACATCTAGTGGTCTCTGTCTCCTAGTCGTCTGGACATTTATGATGATCTAATTATGACTCTGGCATGTTACCTCTCAACAGTCCAAAATGTCTTTTTAAAGAGCTCTCATTGATCAGCATGGCAATTGTCTGGTATTCCCATTAGCTTCAGTTCTATATTATTCTTCAAAATGCTCAGGAATGGTCAGAAAACAGACATGTGTGCTGAAAAGATCTATGCTTCTCTTTTTACAATTATATTTTTCTTTCATTTTTTTAGGTTATTGAGCATTTATTGTCCTCTTCTGCCACCAATACCTACCTGCAACTGAAAGAAAAGCAAAATCCCTGAAACATATACATATTCAAGGAAAACAAATTCCCAAAGAGATCTATCCTTTTTGCAGGAGCTATACTCACAAGTCATCATTTTAATAATATATTTCATCAGAAATTGTGGGCAAGTCAGAGGCCCATTGTTTGCTGATTCATGATTGTTCCCTATATGCCTACAGTTCCCTGTGCCTTGACAACATCTCCTTAAATAGCTACCAATCTATTTTAATCTAAGTGAAACATTTCTTCCTCCAGGAAAATTTCACAGATTAACTTCTTTAGCAATGACTTCTCCACCCCAACTCCTGCATATTACCCCTGAAATTACATAGAACTTATATCTTTTTATAGACTCATATGTTAGTTTGTATTATAGTAATTTATGTATATGTCATAAGTGGTCAACCACCAGTAAATCAGGAGCTTCCTGAGGCAGAAACAGGCATCTTATCAAAATACTGTATCTTCTCCAGTACCTAACACAGTGCTCTACACAAAGTAGATGTTTAAAACTTTTTAGTTTAATTGTTCAAATCCTATCCTTTCTCCTTTTTTGAAAACCAGAAAAAATTGGCCAATTTTCTTTAGTACATCTTCTCCACAGTCTTTCAAAGATCACTGAAGGCAGCCTAATAATCACAGCCACCTAGTAACTTGGGAAGTACAGCTTGTGTGGGACTAGTGGCCTGAACTCAATGAGATCGTCTAGTTTCTCTCTTATCACCCTCCCACCCACTTCCCTTGGCATTAAACTGCCCGTTAACCATTTTCATTTTATCCTTCGCATTCTGAAGAGCGAGGCAGAGAAAATAAAAGTGAAGTAAAAGATCAACCCATCTGCCTTTTTTCTTTCTCATCTGGTATCATCTTCCCATTCTCCTGTTTCTTCTTTGATTCTCCTCTTGCCCCCAATATAGTTAAAAAGGATCTACCTGCAGCCCTAGCTCCTCACTTTAGAGATAATATAAATGAGATTCAAAGAGAAGAAGCAGCTAATTAGTGGCAGGGCCAGGCCTTGTACCCAGCCAACTCCAGTGCTCTTTCTATTGTATTTCTGCTGTTTTTCCTTACCTTTGAGTCATTTTATATATACCTTTTCTTTTCAGTGCTATCTTAGACTCTTAGTGGAAGAAATTATGTGTTGTACTTCCTTGCATCCCTCACTGCATCTAGTAAAATCCCTCACACATAGTCAGGGCTTAGTTATATTAACCACCACATAGGTCTTCCCAACTCTCCTCTCCCTTTAACCTGTCTCTCATATAGCTTGAAAACTAATCTTCTTTGTTCACAGATCAGTTAATGTGCACCTGGTCAAAAATATTCAATGACTTCTTATTGTATACCATGTAAAGTTCAAATTATTTTGCCAGGCATTTGAGGTCCTCTGCAATTCAATGCCAACCTACTTTTCAAGCCTTCTATCATATTACTCCTCTCTCCATACATATTCTGTATTACAGCCAAATCAGGCCGACCTTTGTTTCCCAAGGAAAGTGTTTTCCTGCCTTGGAACTATTATTCTTGATATTCTCTGAGGCTATAATGTTCTCTCTCTCCCTGTTCAACTCAAAAGGCAGCTGCTCTCTGAAGCTTTCCCTTATCCTCCCAGTCGACAATAATCTTTGGTTCCTCCATTTTACCTCACTAAGCCCAGTTTTGCTTCTATATTTTCAATATACTTTTTCAGTATATCACCAAGGAGAACATTTCTCTTCCCAATTTGCAGGAAAAACTCCCAAGAAAAGGCTACCATAGGTTCAAGGAACTCTGTAGGTCCATACTTAGTCAAAAACATAGCTCTTCAGCATACAACAATATGTGTACCTTTAATATGTTCAGTTGTTTTTCAGCCATATCTGACTCTTCCTGACCCCATTTAGGGTTTTCTTAGCAAAGATATTGGAGTGATTTGCCATTTCTGTCTCCAGTTCATTTTACAAATGAGGAAACTGAAGCAAACAGGGTTAAGTGACTTACCCAGTGTTACACAGCTGGTAAGGGTCTGAGACCAGAGTTGAATTCAGGAAAAAGAGTCTTCCTGACTCCAGGACCAGCACTCTATCAACGGTGCCACCTAGCTACCCTTTATCTTTAATAATCAGATAGAAATACAATTACTTCTAAGCAAAGGCATTACTGAAATAATATAGAAAGAAAATTAAAAATATTTCCCACATAAGCCTGGAGAACATTCTTTTTTTTTTTTGGAGGGGGGAAGGCAGGGCAATTGGGGTTAAGTGACTTGCCCAAGGTCACACAGCTAGTAAGTGTGTCAAGTGTCTTTGGTCACATTTGAGCTCAGGTCCTCCTGACTCCAAGGCCGGTGCTCTACTCACTGCGCCACCTAGCTGCCCCAAAAACACTCTTACAAATATGCCTACTAATAGGAGGAACACAGGATGCAAGTGTAGACAGCTGAAAAAGCAGAGAGTATATCTAGCTTAGGCACATATGTGAAGGGGCACATACAGATGGAGGGACAAATTCATCTCTCTGCTGCTGCAAGGAGGCTGGTGTCTCCTGAGAATGTCATCAGGCTGTCCTGCCAGATCTTTTCTCCTTTGACCTTCACCAGGCTACTGAGATGTGTGGTTTCTACTGAACACATCTCTGACAGTAGCTTTCCCACTAGTCCTATGGTCATTAGTGGCTGTCATTGGACACATAGTCGTAGAACTTTTTTTCTTCTTTTAACTTTTGGTTTCAACTTGAGTTCTTAAGTAGAGTGCTCTCTTCTCAATGCCCTAAGGATTCCACTTTTAACTGGCTTTATCCTACTTCTCTATCAAGTCATTGGAGTGGAGTGAGGAAGGTACTAGTAGGGAATCTTTTTTAGCTTTTTATTCTTCAAGGAGAAGCCAAGATCTTCCTTTCAAAGTCTTGGCTAGAACAATTTTTTTCATAGAAGATTTTTTGTTCTGGGCACCAGGCTCTCTGGAAGATAGATAAGGACTGTGCCCAGCTCTCAGCTCCAGTTTATCTTTTCAGGGGACATTCTCTATTCCTTCCTGTTTATCTCTGATGGCTAGACTATGCCAAATCGGACACTATAAGACCTTTTGGCTGCTCTCCTAACAAACTGCCAAAGTTCTGGGAGTTGGTACCCCATTCTCCCAATTCCAAAACTGCTTTCACTTTTCCAATGAGAGCAGGAGAGCAGTAACAATGATGGTTTGAGAGTGGAGAGGAATAGAGAGAAAGCCAAGCTCCAGGATCAGAGTAATTATGTCTCCCCCTCCCCATCACATTTCTTCCTTTGTTTGCATGTGTAGCCAGCACAACATAAAGGCTTTTCAAGATTTCAGCTTTTTTAATCAAATGTTATTCTGCACTCTATTCATCTGTTTCTGTGCCTTAGTAGAAACAAAAAATGAAACAAAACAAAGCCCTCCAAAAAACTGATAGATTTGGACCCAGATGACCTATGTGCAGATCCCACTTTTACCACTCATGTTGGGATAAACTATGCACCTTGGCTGAATCACATAATCTCTTTAGGCTTTAGCTAACTCATCTGGAAAATGAAGGAATTAGACTGGATATCCTTTAAATTCTCTTCCAGCTCTATAATTCATAATCTATGATCCTCATCTTAGATTGTAAACTCCATAAAAACAGACATTGTGTCCTCTTGAAACTCTCTCTATCAGTGCCTAGAATATTGTACTGCACACAACAAGTGCTCAATATATGAGTGTTTGACAAAATTTAAATCTTAGAATATCATGCTTTAATAAGTATACATTTTATTATTTGCTTCAAGAAGTAAACATTTTCTTAAGTGCTTACATGCTCAGTGCTAGGCAAAGAGGGAGATTAAAAAATAAATTTAGATCTACATTTCTGCCTTTAAAAAGCTTATAGATTAATAAAACATCTATAAGCAAACTGTCAGCTACAAAGTTCAGGAAATGGACTCTGAGTGCATTAGCACAGGGAACTTCCAGGTGAGGAAGCCCCCTAGACCAATACTGGTTGACATCTTTTAATATTATAGTTAGCATTTACATACTATTTTAAGGTTTATAAACTACTTTGCAAATATCTCCTTTTGTCCTCCCAACCCTTTTTATTCCCATTTTACAGATAAGGAAACAGAATCTGAGAGGAATAAAGTGACTTACCCAGAGTCACATAGCTAATTAGTGTCTGAGGCTGGATTTGAGTTCAGGTCTTCTTGATTCCAGACTCAGAACTCTATTCACTGTACTAACTAGTTTATAGTCTCAGAGAATTATGTAGAGTATTAAGAGGCTAAGTGACTTGCCTTGGTTCATGCAGTCAGTATGTATCAGAAGTAGAACTTGAACACAGATCCTGTGTGTATACTCAATGCCTGCCTCTCAGATCCAAAAGGGGACTCAATACATGTTTGTTGAATTAAAGGCACAATTACCAGGATGTCCGTGGCACTTTAATTTTTTATAATATGTTGTATTTTATTTATTCTGTTAAACATTTCCCCATTTACGTTTTAATTGGGTTCAAGCACCTCCAGTTTGACACATTATTGGAGGGAGTTTCCTTAAACTCATAAAGTCACGGGTTTGCTAAACAAACCAAAACATGACACTTCCAAGACTAGGTAAAGCCTAGGGCCATGTTATTAAGCTTTGAAATCCTGCCTCCAGGAAATCTTTGTTCCAATTGATTGTGGACATGGAGAAAAAAAGCAAGGGTGGGGACAGGAAGGGGAGTGTCCAGGCTTTTCTGAGTTATTAAAAATTACTTATTGAATCCCCAAGAGGAAGAGAGAGAAGGACTTTGCACATGTTATACTCCAGAACTGTCACCTCTCCCAATAACTTTGTGTGTGTGTGTGTGTGTGTGTGTGTGTGTGTGTGTGTGTATGTGTCTGTGTATGTGTGTAGGAAATACCCTTCTTTCAGTACCAACAAACTATGAAATTCATGAGAAAGTGTGGATACTTCTGGCTTTTCAGAATATGTACTGGCATATGAAATTGGACGACAATAACTTGGCCTCTATTTCTGATTGATTACTTTTACTCTGGTGGTTTTCATGAAATTATCTGGAGTCTTTTTGTACCAACCCCTATTAATACTTCCTCAATAACCTCCTATGCCTAGTAATATTGATTAGGACTATGAGGAGTACATCTAACATTCATTCTCAGACAGAATTCTTAGACCTTACCTAGTCTAGCTTCTTAGCCTTAAAACATTTAAGACCTCCATATTGTTTGCCTAAATAGATCATTTTCTGTTGCTTGGTTCTCGTACTGAGGGAATTGAGAGAATTACAACTGCAAGTGACAGTGGGAATTGGGTGAACCACACTGATTCTATTTTGTGACTCAGTTCTGGGGCTAGCTCAGTTCCCTTTCTATTCAATTATGGGTCTAGTCCAATTTCTGTCTTGTGAGGAAAATTTATCCAATTGTAGGAAGTATGAGAAAACTTTGTTTCATTGTTTGAACCTAGCCCTGTGTGGCTGAGAAACTGAACCACATCCACTTGCTGCTTAGGGACCCTTAACTAAGGATGGAGGTTGTGCTGCCCAGAAACCCAGTCATATGCAAAGATTGATGGAAGGAGTTTTCTCACAATTTACATCTCAAGAAACCCATATGTCTTATCTGACTACTGGTCCTGTACTGATCAGTCAGTTACTGTTTCCATGTTCCCTTGATTGAGTACAGTCACTTGGAGGGAGTGGGACACCTCTTTTTCTGATTTCATGGAATTATACCTGTTTGCTCTCCCCTTCCCAACTTGGACAGTCGCTACTCTTTCCTCCAATTAGAAATCATGTTACCTAACTTCGTATCCTGGTTAAATGTTTTCTTTTAATTAATTGGTCTTATTTGATTTGTCTCCCACTGTAGTTAGGGTCCAGCCCTAAGCTGAGGAGGTCTGGTCCAATTTGTTAGGCAGCTGACATGCATTTCTTGATAAATTGATAGCCTTGGAAGTTTGAGCCTTTGTTTCCTCAGTCATTTTATTTTTCACCCTCCACACTACCAAGGAAATAAAAGTTATATGTTTGATGTCTGAAAGGGCCACTTGGTTCTGATATGCACTCTAAATCTCTGACATTCATCTGTCAGATGTGTGCCATTGGTCATAAATGCGATTGGCTAAGATATTGGGGGTGTTTGGCATAAAATCCCATCTATAGGATGAAAAACCCCAAACATAAGCCTTACTATTGATGAGTGTGGGGAAAAAACATAACAGTGGGTAGAATACTGCACTTGGAGTCATGAAGACCTGATTTCAAGTGTCACCTCTGACATCTACTACATGTGTGACCATCAGCAAGTCTCTTCACTTCTGTAAGTCTTGATTTCCTTACTTATATAAATGCTAATAACAGACACTAGATGACCTTCAAAGTCCCTTTCAGATAAAAAATCTATGATTTGTTGATTCTAACTGTGGACTTAATGTCTAGCCATGATAATTTCAACTCTACTCAGTTAAACTGACTTCAGTCTTCAATTCAATAAGCATGTAGCTCAGAGATTTGGAGGAGGGAGTCTGTGTGCCAAAGTGCAGGCAACATTAAACTAAATGCAAGATGGGTTGGGTTCAGATTGGTGGAACGGCAATTGCCAACAGAACAACATGGAAGAAGATGGATAGAAACTAGCATTCTGTTAATAAAGAATCAGTGAAAAACAATATCAAGAAGGAGACAGGTTGTTGTCTATAGCTCTAATACCTCTTCATGGCATTAGAATTATTATAACAATCATGCTCCCATCTTGCTAGTTTTTAAAAATTGGATAAATAATAATATGCATAAAGGGCAATACATTTGAAAAGATGGCATACAAACTTAGTACCAGATCTAGAGCCGGAAGAGACTTCAAAAGTCATCTAGTACAACTCCCCTCATTTCATTCATTAGGAAACTGAGGCCCAGGGAGGTTGTGACTTGCCCAAGGTCACAGAGATACCAAGTGGTAACATCAAAATTCAAATTCAGGTCACATGAGTTCAGTGTTTCAAGTTCAGTGCTCTAATTACAGTAAAGTAAGAAGGTTTAGTCTACAAAACTACATTCATCATACCCAAAATTCCAGCTTTAAAACAAGGATGGAAAAAGATACAATTAAGTGGTTGAATAATTTCATGTTGTGACAACCACTCCTGCTACCCTTTTATGGCTACTGAGTAGCAGATTTAATGGATGTTTGTTAGGTGGGGGAATACTCCAATCCTTAAGCCACAGAGCCATAAATAGACGTCAATCAGACAGGAAGACATCTGCATCTGACTTGAAGCCCTTGTTTCCCTGTTTTGTTTGGTCATTAGGCAATGGAATAGTTTATTCCATAGTTCCATAGTTTATTTTCAAGCATGCAAAAACAATTGCAGAACATTGAGCTAGATTTTCCAAAGGACCCAGCTCACCACTAATTGAAGTTAGCCCTCTTTTTAGGCTGTTTCAGTTTAATTCAATTCAACTAAACTCAATGCAATGCAGTGCAACGCAATTCCATAGAATTACATATATTTCAAAGGACTTACTGTGCAGTAAGCACTATACCAAGAACTGAAGATATAAATATAAAACAATATCCAAGATAATATAGATTCAATGATCATCTCTAAATGGGTCACTAGAAGACTATGTCTATACATATAATTATACACACATATGTGTGTATGTATATAAATGATCTCTATTCATACATATGTATATGTTGTGTATGTGTGTATGTATGTACGTATGTATGTATGTATGTATGTGAATATGTATATATGTATGTATATACACATAAAATCAGAGATTTAAAGCTAGAAAGAAGCCAGGAGGCCATTTAGTATACCATGCCTCATTGTACAGTTCTAGAACCTGAGGCCAAGAGAAGTGAAGTGATTTATTCAAGGTCATACAGGTATTAAGTCTTCTCTGAACTTGCGTTCCTTCATCATTCTTTTTGTCCTTATCTTTATGTCAATACCCTTCTTAAAATGTAGAATCTAGAATTTAACGCAGTATTCCAAATGTGGTTTTCATGGGGTAGAGTAATTAGGATTACCAGTGAATACTGAATGAACTAATGAACACATGAATGAACAAATAAATATTTATTCTTCTGAAGTGTAATTATCTCTTCTGTTGTATTGACAGCACCTTGTATTTGAAAAAATATGAAGCCATCTGCACAATAGTGTCATTGGCATGATTGGTAGGTTACATATCTTTCCTTGTTCTTAAAAAATTAAGTTTTATTTATGCATTTTGTTTTTTATATCAGTTATTGTCTAATATACAATTCTTTCCACCAATCTCCATTGTGCACATGCATGCTAGTGCAACTATGCACTCACCAGTGCAAAGACACACACTCAACCTTTCCTTGAAGAAAAAAAATAATAAATCAAAAACAACCAGCAGAGGACCTCTTTTGACAGTATATATGATCTCTCTGCGTTCGTTGTCTGCCACATCTCTATCTAAGGAAGGAAGTATGTTTCATCAGCTTTTGTCTGGTATATACTAAGGTGGACTCCACATGGTACAAAACATTTGCATGGAAGATAAACAAACTTAGGACAGGATTCTTCTGTTGTGACACAGTAGACCAAGGGCTATATTTGCAGTCCTACAACTGGGGTTCAAATCTTGTTTCTATTTCTTGCTAGCTGTGTGACTTCTGGTAAGTCACTTAACCCTACTAGGCCTCAGTTTCCTCATCAGCAAAGTGAGGAGCTTGGACTAAATAATTTCTAAAGACATTTCCAGCTCTAAATCTATTATATTATGTTCATACAGTCTTTTTCCACATGAGCAAACTTGCATACAATTACAGAGTCAGAACTAAGTTTAGGAAAGGACCTTAAATATCACCCAGTCAAATGTTACCAAACATAGAAACATAATTTTTAACATCCCTAATAGTGTGCGATCTCACCTCTGCTCAAATACGCCTAGTAATTAGGAGCTCATTATTCCAAAGGGAAGATCATTATGTTACTTATTGCTTAAAATGAATATATATATATATATATATATATATATATATATATATATATATATATATATGTGTGTGTGTGTGTGTGTGTGTGTGTGTGTGTGTGTGTGTGTGTATGTGTGTGTGTGTGTGTATGCATATATATGTTATACTGAGATAACAACATTGTAAAGAAAAACGACTTTTAATGACTTGAGAATTCTGATCAGTAAAAAGACACACCATGATTCCAGAGTACCAATGATGAAGCACACTAATCACCTCTTGCCAAAGATATGATGGATTTAAAATACAGAATGAAACAGGCATTTTTTAATGTAGTCAATGAGTAAATTTGATTAGCTTCAACACACGTATTTGTTGTGAGTTTTTTTCTTTTCTTGTCTTAGTTTATTTTTTAAATTTGTTTAATGGTGGTAGTGAGAGAGATTAAATGCTTATTATTTAATTTAAATTCATTCCACAGAATTTATGATTTCAGCTACATACAACATTTTCATGTCTTCTTGAACATGAACTTCCGAAAATACTCCAAAAAGAAGTATTACAAGCTTCAGGCTTGCTTCTGGATATTTCACAAAAACTGCTGGGAAAATTGGAAAATGGTAGGGCAGAAACTGGGCATAGACCAGTATCTTACACCATATACCCAAATAAAGTTAAAATGGGTTCATGATTTAGAAATAAAGGCTGATACTATAAGCAATTTGGGAAAGCAAGGAATAGTTTACCTATCGGATTTATGGAAAAGCAAAGAATTCATGACACAACAAGATATAGAGAGCATTACAAAACACAAATTGGGTAATTTTGATTATGTTAAATTGAAAGGTTTTTGTGTAAAAAAGCCAATGCAACAATGATAAGGAGGGAAGCAGAAAATTAGGAGAAAATCTTTACAACCAGTGTCTCTGATAAAGGCCTCATCTCTAAAATATACAGGGAACTGAGTCAAATGAGAGGGAATCTTCCTCACAGTCCCAAGGCAGAGACGAGTGCTTGAGGTCACTCGAAGGTCAAAGCACAGGCCAGGAGAGGAGTAAAAACCTCTCCTTGGATCATACCACCGCAGAAGAACTGAAAATTGACAGTTGCCTAGAAGTATCTCTGAAAACAGCTGCACAAAACTCCTGAAGCTTGGGACAGAGCACATTTCACTCTGGAAGCAGAGTCATACCTCGGCAAAGAGCTCAAAAGTCAAGTAATTCTATGGGAAAATGAGCAGACAGCATAAAAAATACTCAGACCATAGAATCTTACTTTGGTGACAAAGAAAATCAAAACATACAACCAAAAGAAGACAACAAAGTCAAAGTCCCTACATCCAAAGTCTCCACGAAAAATATGAATTGGTTGCAGGTCATGGAAGAGCTCAAAAAGGATTTTGAAAATCAAGTAAGAGAAGTAAAGGAGAAATTGGGGGGAAAATGAGGGTGATGTAAGAAAGTTATGATAAATGAGTCAATAGCTTGCTAAAGGAGACCCAAAAATGCTGAAGAAAATAACACATTAAAAATAGACTAACCCAAATGGCAAAAGAGGTCCAAAAAGCCAATGAGGAGAAGAATGTCTTTAAAAGCAGAATTGACCAAATGGAAAAGGAAGTCTAAAAGCTCACTGACGAAAATAATTCCTTAAAAATTAGAATGGAGCAAATGGAAGCTAATGACTTTGTCAGAAATCATGAAATTATAAAACAGAACCAAAACAATGAAAAAATAGAGAATAATGTGAAATATCTCATTGGAAAAAACCACTGACCTGGAAAATAGATCTAGGAGATATAATTTCAAAATTATTGGACAATCTGAAAGCCATGATAAAAAAAGAGCCTAGACATCATCTTTCAAGAAATTATGAAGGAAAACTACCCTGACAAAAGGATAATTAGGAATATTGTAACAAAATTCCCGAGTTTCCAGGTCAAGGAGAAAATACTGCAAGCAGCTAGAAAGAAACAATTCGAGTATTGTGGAAACACAATCAGGATAATACAAGATCTAGCAGCTTCTACATTAAGGGATGAAAGTTGGAATATGATATTCCAGAGGTCAAAAGAGCTAGGATTAAAATGAAGAATCACCTACCAAGCAGAAACTCAGTATAATATTTCAGGGGGGAAAAGGATATTCAATGAAATAGAGGACTTTCAAGCATTCTTGTTGAAAAGACCAGAGCTGAACAGAAAAGCTGACTTTCAAAAACAAGAATCAAGAGAAGCATGAAAAGGTAAACAGGAAAGAGAAATCATAAGGGACTTATTAAAGTTGAACTGTTTACATTCCTACATGGAAAGATGATATTTGTAATTCATGAGACCTTTCTCAGTATTAGAGCAGCTGAAGGGAATATACATATATATACATATATATGTATACATACACACACATATACATACACACATATATGTATATATGCACATATATATACACACACACATACAGAGGGCACAGGGTGAGTTGAATATGGAGGGATGATATCTAAAAAATAAAATTATGAGGTGAGACAGAAATATATTGGGAGAAGGAGAAAGGGAGAGATAGAATAGGGTAAATTACCTCACATAAAAGAGGCAAGAAAAGCTGTTATAATGGAAGGAAAGAGAGGGGAAGTGAAAGGGAATGAGTGCACCTTACTCTCATTGGATTTGGCTTAAGGAGAGAATAACATACACACTCAATCGGTTATCTTACTCTATAGGAAAGTAGGAGGGAAAGGGATAAGGAGGGGATTATAGAAGGGAGGGAAGATTGGGGGAGGGGTTAGTGAGAAGCAAACACTTTTGAAAAAGGACAGGGTCAAAGGGGAAAATAGAATAAATGGGAAGTGTGATAGGATGGAGGGAAATATGGTTAGTCTTTCACAACATGACTTTTGGAAGTGTTTTGCACAACAATGCATGTATAACCTATATTGAATTGCTTGCATTCTCAAGGAGGGTGGGTGGGGAGGGAAGAAGAGAGAGAATCTAGAACTTGAAGTTTTAAAAACAAATGTTAAAAATTGTTTTTGCATGTAACTGGAAAATAAAATATACACACAATGGGGTATAGAAATCTATCTTGCCCTACAAGAAAGTAAAGGGGAAGGGGATAAGGTGTGTGTGTGGGTGATAGAAGGGAAGTCAGATTGGGGTAAGGGGTAACCAAAATACATGCCATCTTGGGGCGGGGCAGAGGGGGGAGATGGAGAGAAAATTTGTAATTCAAAACCTTGTGGAAATGAATATTGAAAACTAAACATAGATAAATTAATCTTAAAAAAATGAATTTTAAAAGGCCCAGACAGGAAGGAGTCTTAGTGGAAGGAGAATCACAGGGGGAACTCTATAATAATGTCAAAGTGTTGCAGGCCACCACTATATTTAGGATTAACGTGTTTGGGTGAAAGAGAGGTCCTACATGAGCCACCACAGTGCCCAGAAGAGACAAAAGTGATTAGCGACACACTTCACATTGACCCTTCACCAAGGTCAGAAAGAAAAGAAAGCAAAAGATATACATATCTTCAGAATGGGTAAGACGAAAAAAAAGACAATTAGATTAACTTTTACCAAGTCCCATTTCAATTGTTACCTTCGTAATTGAATAAATATTAAAAGAAGTCTTCTAGAAGATAATGGAATAATTAGGAATGGATATACTGGGACTAAGAACAGAAAATTTTGCCAGGTGAGTCTGATCATTGTTATAAAGATTCACTAAATTAGTTTATGTATAGGACCCATAAAGGCAGAATAGATGGTCTCATGGAATTTTCTTTGAAAAAATGAATTTTTTCCTTCTTAGGCCACAAGCAATGTCAGAGGTAATGGAAAAAAGCCTTGACTCTGGAATAAGAGAACTTAGGTTCAGATTCTACTTCTGATACTTCTGACCCACATGACCTTAGAAAATATACTTAATCACCTTGAGCATCAATTTTCACCAGATGAAATAATGAGGGTTGGGCTAGATGACTTTTGAGGTATCTTCCAGCTCTATGTTTATGACTCCAGGTATCAATGGCTGAACACCACAGGGCTCTAACTTTGAAGCGGTTGGGTCCTCTTTCCCTCTGCATCAAGACGTTAAGTTCCTGCCTCCATAAGTTCACTTGATTGATATTTTCTAAGTTCATAATTTGCACTGAGCACCATATTGTGTATAACAATTGAAAATTTACATATATATGTATATATACATATATGTATACACATACATACTTATATGTACATATGTGTGCATGTATATATGTATATGTATGTATGTAGGCATGTGTATGTTTATATATATATATACACACACACACACATATATGTACGTACACACACATGCCTTTATATTCCATGGTCCTTGATCTCCCCAATAGCACTCAAAGACATTAATAACAATATACTTTATCTTATTTCATCTTATTAGACCTATAAGGTAAATGCTCTTGTTAACACTATTTAAAAATGAGACAACTGAGATTGTGGGGAGTTAAGTGACTTGGCCAGGGTGACACTGGTACCAAGTTTCAGAGGTGGGAGATGAAATCATATCAGTTTTGACTCACAATACATCACCTCTACATTACAATTGAGTTGAGAAGCTTAACCACTAGACAGATGGTAATGTGGAAAATCCTTGTATATGGAGTTGGAAGACCTGGTGTGAAATTCCAAGAATAAAAGATGTCAGCTAGGATGTATATGAGAGAAACGTAGTTGGGCCAATCACATAAGAAGAGACAACAGATGGATAACCCCAGCAATATACTGGTACCCTTGAGAGGAGAGCTGTTAGCTGGTAAAGAATGAACAAGAGTTCCACTGGATGAGATATTGTGGTAACTGTATCAGTGGAGAAAATACACAAATGAAACCATAAATTCCTCAGCATAACATATACCATGGAAAACCCAATAACTGAAATTGTCATAGAACTGTGTCTTGCCCCTTAGTCCACACCTGTTTCTCTCAAAATCTGAAAGAAAGGTTTGACCTCTCAAAGATCTGCTACTCTTTGCCTAAGTGTTTAAATTGCACATAATTAAACTAATCACTGGATATTTCTGATACTTGTTTATTTTCTGCCGAGAATTAAATCCAGAAATTAAATTTGGGTGAGTTTGGAGAATCTTCATTTTTATAAAGTGGACATCAATGTCCTATGTATTTTATAATAGCACCATCTCTCTTTCATAAAAGAAACTGCTTTTTAAAGGAGCCATATTTGGCTACCACCTGCATTCTCAATGCAAACTTTTATTCTAATTTGAATGATCCCAATTCTTTAGGTATTTTCTACAGGTGACTGATGTGTCCATCTGCAACTTGGCTACAGTGGAGTCTACAGCATTTTTCTACCATTTTTATTTTTTCATGTTTTTGTATGTGCAATTGTGTACTCTTGTAAGTACAGCACTATTAATAGTTCTAGGTACAATGAAATTCCATTTATCCAGGGTGAGTTGATCATTGATCTAAGGTGAAAAGTGACCTCATAGGCCATCATGTCCAAGGCCCTCATTTTACAGATGAGCAAACCAAAACTCAGGAAAGTTAAGTCACTTGCCCAGTGTCACACAACTAATAAGTAACATGGGCAAAATTTAAACCTAGATCCTCTGACCCAAGAGGAAATGCTCTGATTATTATATCAACATGCTGCTCCTTTATTTTACAAATGACTAAACTGAAGTTGAAGGAGGTAAAATGTTTACCTAAATATTCTGAGAGCATTTCTCTCTCTCTCTCTCTCTCTCTCTCTCTCTCTCTCTCTCACACACACACACACACACACATACACACACACACACACGCATACTTACACGTGTGCATATGGCATGGATATATACGCAAAGAAAGGTATGGGTATGGGTAAGTGGATATAGATACAGATACACAGAAATACATATACACATGTATACATACATGAATACATACGTGCATATACAATACACTTCTGGGTCAATGGCTTGCAACATTTTCTTGATGAAACACTAAATGTGCCATTGCATGTTAAAGTTGGGCTTTAAAATGTATATAGTCCAATCCATACCCAATTTTTTAAGCCTGTCAATTGCATCCCCAAATGTGATAACCCAAACTTTATTTATATGCCTCTAGTGATGAGAAATTCATCCATCAATGAAAACCTAGTTTATTGTTGAAGAGTTCCAATTGTTATGAAATTTTGCCTGATATTAAGTCAAAATCTACCTCCCTGTAACTTCTACCCATTGGACTAAGCTGTCCCTTACAGAAATATGTCTTTAAAGAAATAAAATACAATACAGTAAATTTGGTGTCAATCAGTAAATGTACTATTTGCTGGGCACTCTGAGGGGCCCTCGGACTATAATGACAAAAATGAAATTATTCTTGCCTTCAAGGAGTGTACATCCCATTGCCCAAGACTAATTTTAATACTGAGGGTATTTTATGCTATTATGATTGCATATAGATTGTTAAGTATTATTTGACTGTGGCACAAATGGTGATCACATAAAGGTTCAAAAAGACCCAAGGGAAAAGATGTTTTTGGAGGCCAAGGTTGTGTGCAGATTTATTTCATCAACATTTCTGGCATCTCCCTGAAGAAATGATGGGAAAGCGTCCATGTTTAGGAATAGGAACATCAGTTAAAAGCCAGAATAATGAGAAAGGGGTTGTGAGGGGTGGAGAGAAGTACTTCTAAGGGAGAATTTGGAGGAGAGAGAATGATAGAAGTCTTAAAAATAATCTTGCCAGACCTTTATCCTGTTTAGTATTACTCTATCAGTCTACTCCCCTACCCTTTGCTGAACTCATGTGGGCAATTAAATTTCTTGAGATAAATAATAGAAGTCCCAATTTCTACATTATCCTTTATGCTCAACCACCTGTGAGAGTAGTTAGAGAAAGACCATGGTAGGAATATGTATATAGGACTAATACCAACTCCATTTTGCTTCTTGTAAATAGTATTCTGGTGGATAAATATCTACTGGATTTAATTGGATTTGGAGTGCTGGAATAGAGGAGTGAGAAGCTTTGGGTAAACTGTGCTATCAGCCTAAAGATTCAGAGATTTCTGCCTCTAGGCCTAAGACTCCAACCATTGTATCACCTTGCTGCCTCACTTGTAAATTGTACTATTCTTTCTGCTATCCGTGCTTTCCACTCCCAATCATATGGGATTATAGGGCCATCCCCTGCACTACCTTTTCCCCAATGAACCCCTAATCACATTTGTCTCTAGTGAAAGAAAGAATTTATATCTATGGCTTTAGTTAGATGAGACAACTTCCATAGTCTGTATGATTCCTTCAGGATCTTGCCAACTTAGTAGTTCACTGCAATTAATTATCACTCTATTGCACAACTGGTTGAATTTTGGGTAAATGACTATTGACTGAGTTTGTTTCTAAATGCTAGTAACCTGTTCCTCTGCATTTCATACAACAAAACCAGAGTCAGTAGGTAATTATCCCATCATTTACACACACACACACACACACACACACACACACACACTCCTCAGGGCTTAAAATTTCAGAACAATGACATAGAATCTCCCCCCATAGCCAGCAGGGCTTGTGTGGGAGACATCTCCAGCCTAGCAGCTTTTCAAGGAGAAAGAGATCAATTCCTCCAAAGTGACAAGCAGATGCTTCTGAGATCCTGAATGATCCTGCCCCAAAAGACCAAACACAGACATAAACAGTGACTATAAATGTCCTGAGGAGAAATGGGAACTGAGAGCATCCCAGTCACAGAAGTTTCCCTGTCCAAGGTGCTAGATTTGTGACTTCCAGTATATGAATATTGTCTGGAGCTTTCTTGTAGACCTGCAGACTGTTGTAGGGACAGGTTGAGCTGAATGTGAGGAGGGGATGGAAGAAAGGAGATGCATGTGTATTAAGTACCTACTGTGTGTCAGGCACTATGCTAAGCACTTTACAAATATTTTCTCACGTAATCCTCACAATAACCCTGAAAAATAGTGCTATTATTATCCCCATTTTACAGTTGAGGAAATGGAGGCAAATAGAAGTTAATGACTTGCCCAGGGTCACACAACTAGTAAGTATCTGAGGCAATACTTGAACTCAGAATTTCCTTACTCCAGGTTCATTGCTCTAGACACTATTCCAATGAGGGAAGGAAATAGTACACTACTACAGGAGGCTAGCATTTATCTGGGCAAGACAATGAGAACACAACTAAAGGATAAGGGATGCACGATTAAACCACTTCTTCTCTGGAAAAAAATTTTGGATTTTTGGTGGACTCCATGCTCATTGTGGGTCAGTATCATGATCAATCTATCAATCAAGAAGCATTTATTAAGTGCCTATTAATGTCAGGAATGCTAAGTGTCAGGGATAAAAGAATGAAACAGTCCTCATTCTCAGGGAGCCTATATTTTAACAATAGAGAAGTGCATAAATAAGCATGTGGAAAATAAATATATAATAAATAACAAATTATTATATACAAGTGAAATAAGGGGAAGGCATGAGCAGCTCAGGGGGTCAACTATGGCTTCACTTAGAAGATGGCACTTGAGTTATGTCTTGAAGGAAGACAAAGATTCTATATAGTAGAAGTAAGGAGAGAATGCTTTCCAGGCATGTGGACGATAATCTGTGCCAAGGCATGGAGATAGGAAATGGCAAGCTTTCTGGGGAACAGAGAAGAGGCCAGTTTTACAGAATTGTTGCATTGAGTAATACTTTTTAGTATTGTAGTATTAGTAGTACTAGTATTAGTACTACTAGTATTAGTAGTACTCAATACTAAAAAGTATTGAGTAATACTTTTTAGTCAGCCTAGAAAGCTAGTTGGGACCAAGTTGGTTAGAGCTTCAAGAGGTCAACAGAGGTGTTTATATCTGATGATAGAGACAATAGGAAGCCACTGGAATTTATTGAATAGGAAAGTAACACAGCCAAACTTACACTTAGGATAAATAACTTTGACAGCCAAAACTTCATTGGAGCAGGGACAGGCTTGATGCAAGGAAACCAATTAAGGGACTATTATAATAATCTAGGAAAGAACTGATGAGGGCCTGAACTATGTGAGTAGAGAGAAGGAATCAGATAAAAAGATGTTGGGGGGAGAAGCAAAATTTGCCAACTGATTGGGTTTTGGGGGTACAGGAAAGTTAGGAGTCAAGAATAATGCTAAAGTCTGTGATTAAATCTTTCATTTAATGATGTAAAAAAGGAAGAAGTATAAGCAGGCTGAGGGCTGAGCCATGATTTAATTGCATTTACCACACTAATGTAGAACACATATATAAACCCTAGACTGGCCACTGCCCATGTTATATGGAGCAAAGGTAGAAACACAGTAATTTCTAACATTTGAAAAAGGCCCCCAAATTATACTTGATGCCCTCAATTACATGTTAGTGTTGGGTTTTGCACATGGCAACTGTTCCTTGGTTTAGCACATGTATCATTGTCAAAGGATCTAAGGTACACCACTAGATAGGACCTCATAGGTCAATTAGTACAACTCCCCTCTTTTTTTGTAAATGAGCAACCTGAGACCCATGGAGGAAAACTGACTTGTCCAAGTAGATTACACTACAATTAATCTACAATAAGTAGATTACACATTAGAAGCAGAATTTGAACCCAGGTCCCCTGGCTCCAGAGCCAGTGCTCTTCCTACTCTATCATGTTACTTCCTTACTAATGAAGAAAATCAAGCACTGCTCATCTCCATGATATAACAACCACTTATTAAGCAGCTATTGTCTACAGAGCCCTTGGTCAAGTATGAGGATTAACTTAAAGGTTAGAAAATGCTCTTCCTATCCTTAAAATACCTTAATCTGGATCATTATCCATATTATGTCCCACCAGTATATGTATGTTGAGGGTGTGTTGGTAAATTATTAACTATCAACTCTCTTAAAATGTATGCAAAACATACTTTAAGTTTAATCTGCACTATTGATGTTGTCTCCAACACTTTCTTAAGTCTAGGCAATCAACAAACAATAAATCAAGCACTGATTTGTAGTCTTTGGAGATGTCCCAGTTACACATACTTACACTGACTTTATAACAATTGGTTCTTTTCAGCTGCCACAAGCTGGCTCCAGCATGCCCTTGGATGTATCCCAGGGCTCTCATCTATTCTCTCTATATATACTTTACCCAGCCATCTATATTCACTCCAGCACACATATTGAACTTTTCAGGTTAGATGAACCACAGACATCTCAAACTCATTTTCTAAAACACAATTATCTTTTCCTTCAAACCCATCCTTCATCCAAACTTTCTCATTTCTTTGAAGGACACCAGTATTCTTCCAATCACTCAAATAGATGTCAGCTGGAATGACTAATGAATTCAGATATAATCACTGGGCTAGGTGGCACAGTGGTAGTTCAAGTACTAGACCTGGAGTCAGGAAGACAAGATAGTAAATCCAGACTCAGATATTTTGTAGCTGTGTGACTTTGGGCACAGTGGATAGAGTGCTGGTAATGGAGTAAGGAGGACTTAAGTTCAGATCTGACCTCAGGTACTTACTTGCTGTGTGACTCTGGACAAATCACTTAATCTCTGTGTCTCAATTTCCTCAACATAAAATGAGGATGATGATAGTGCCTACTTCTTCTCAGGGCTGTTGTGAGGATCAGATAAGATAAAGGTGCTAAGCATAGTGCCTAGCACGTATTAGGTGCTTAATAACTGATATTATTGACCAGGTGCTTGGGCCCTTGTGCTTGGACCTCAATTCCAAGACCACATTTCTCACTAGCATCAAAAAACCCCCACTATCCTTGACAGTTTTCTCCCCAGCCCAAGGACAGTATGCATAGCAATAACTCATGAGAAGACCCCAGTAAGAAAAACTACCTTTCCCCACCATTACTCTTGAGTGGGCCCCAGTAAAACAAACTATCTTTCCCCTTCACAAGAACAAGCTGACCTCTGAAGAAATTCTCTTGTAAAAATAGGACTATCTTGTAACCACAGAATTATCATATATTGATTCCCAAAGTTATTATATTCAATACAGAGGTCAAGCTATACACATCAACTCTCAAAGCTATCTTGCTACAGACATAACAGACCAAGAGTGCACCCCTGAGAAACCCCTTCCCTTGGTTTCCAGTGCTGAATGAAGCCTGCAAAAAAGGTTGTAAGTTGTCACCTAATTAGCATATCTGCCAGACAATTCACTACTTTTCTTAAATAAGTTTCAGCATCATTCCTGTTAAATGGCGAGCTCCTTAGGGAGCTCTGCCCACCATATTGGCATTGCAATAAACTTGAAGAATGCTTGAGTCTATGAATTCATTCCAGATGAACCTGTCCTGTACTTCAGTCTTTGAGGGGTCCCTGAACCCCTTAAGCCACATCATTTCCATTATTATTTTAGCATCCCTTCTGTATATCATTAACTAGAAAACTCATTATTTAAAGGTGACAGTTGCCTGCTTGCCTGGGATTGGTATATTGGCGCATTGTCCTCCTGAGAATAGACACAACGTAAGTACCAATAATCAAGATTTACTCAGGTCAGCTGGCACACCTGGAAGAACTGACCATTTCCTATACAGATCTCACATGTTTGTGGCATATCCTGAATCAGGGAAAAATGGGACTGGGGGTTATATTACAGGCTGACACATATTCTTATGGTTGTGTTTCTCAACCAATACAGACCTACTATTTTGAACTTTCAGGCTCAAAGAGTTTCCTGGGGTTTCACAAGATAGAGTCACTAGTGGGGGTGGGGGATCCTGAAGCCTTGGGGCCATGTGTGGCCCACTAAGTCCTCAACTACAGCCCTTTGACTGAATCCAAACTTCACAGAACAAATCCCCTTAATGAAAGGATTTGTTCTGTGAAGTTTGAATGCAGTCAAAAGGTCATACTCAAGGACCAAGTAGGTCACCTGTAGCTTTGAGGCCCTAAGGTTCCTCACTCCTTTGTGATTAGCCTGAAGCAGGAACTGAAATCAGATTTTCTTGAACTAAAGTCACCTTTTCTTTAACATCAGTATATTATACTAACTACAATGTCTTATACATAATAAACATTTAATAAATGCTTGCTGACTGACTGGGTAAGTTGTCTCTGTGTCAAGTTAATAAGCATTTATTAAGTGCCTACTCTTTACCAGGCACCAGCACTGTGGATACAAGGAAATGCAAAACAAAGTCCTTGGTCTCAAGGAGCTCACACTCTAATAGGGAAGACTGTGAAAACAACTATGTCCAACCAAGAGATGTGTAAGATAAATTAGAACACAAGTTGTTTTTCACTTCCTTGAATCCAAACAAATTGTTATAGTGACCAAAGGCATGGAAATGAGAAAGTGTAGGGGAAAAGCAGAGAAGATTGACTATTCTGTTTTAACTAGATTATATCATAGAATACCTTTGAGATAACAGTGGAAAGAGAAATAGAAGCTGTTATGAGACTTCAGTCTCTGGTTAGGGAGTTTCAAATGTCCATGACAGGGACCATTGAAAGGTTTGCAGAAGAAGAGTTAAAGTCCAGGTTTCTACATAAGGAAATTGGTACTGGTATGGAGAATGGATTGATTTGGGGTGGGAAGGGAGAGAACCCTTTCAAAAGGTTATTATGACAGTCCAAGATGGCAGTAATAAAGTATTGTATTAAGATGATGAGGGACTGCTTAAAGATATATTATAGAAATAGAATTGTCAGACTTTGTCTGAAACAGGAAATGTCATCATCAGCATATAAAGGTAAACAAAGTTATGAAGTAATTCAGGAAGACAGGAGTCAGCCTAGTGATAGAAGACTAAGTCAACTAATTAAATAGGGAGAATCATAGACTCTTTGACCTAGAGAAGACTAGAGATTATCAAGTACAACTTCCTCATTATATAGATGAAATCATCCAATCTAAGAAATACTAAGTAACCACTATGTTCAAATGACTTATTTTGGCATTTAGAATATAAAAAGAAAACGATATTTAATTGACCCCTAGAGAAGAGAAATTATTTACCTAAGATCAGAAAATTAATTAGTCCTTGAGATGTAATTAGAATCCAGGTCTATCGACTGATTTTTTCTTAAAGTGTCAGTCACTTCCCCTACCCATCCACCCCACCTCCACAGACACCTCTTTCCGCCGTCTCTCTCCTCAAACCCACTAATGCATATTCTAAGTCCCTTCTCTCCCGTGTTAATTTTCTTCCCTTAGCTCTTGCTCCTCTCCATATATTTGTGTTAAGCACAATCCTCCCCCCTTACCCCCATGCACATATACACACACTTCTACCAGCACTGTGCATTTGACTCTCCAGAGGACTTTAAGACATTGAGTTTCTTGAGAGCAACAGCTTTAACAACTCTGTAAAATGCCAAATGATCATTAGATTTAGGCCGCTTACATAAATACAACAGGGAAATGCAGTCAGAAGTAAAAAAAAAAACCACAAAACCAAAAACAAACAAAAAAAACCCCCTATTTCTCTGGAACTATTACAGGGGAAAAAAAATCAAGGCAGGAGAACGAATGAAAGTAAAAGCAGTTAAGAATGTACACTGTTGGGCACTGTCCAAGGTGCTGAAGAGGCAAATGCAAAACCAAAACTATACTATACTATAGTATACTATAATACTATGCAAACACACTATATACACATCTCTCCCTCTCCTCTCTCTCTCTCTCTCTCTCTCTCTCTCTCTCTCTCTCTCTCTCTCTCTCTCTGTGTGTGTGTGTGTGTATGTGCGTGTTGGTGTATGTCAGGGCAAGTAGGTTGCACAGTGGACAGAGTGCTGGGGCTGAAGTCAGGAGGACTACAATTCAAATCCAGCCTTAAACACTTACTAGCTGTGTGACCCTGGGGAAGTCATTTAACTCTATTTGCCTCAGTTTCCTCATATGTAGAGTGGATTGGAGGAAGAAATGGCAAACCACTCCAATAACTTTTCCAAGAAAACCCAAAATAAAGTCATGAAGAATAAGACATGACTGAGCAACAACAACAACAACAAAAATTGAACTGAGAGTCAAGGAGCAGAGCTGTGGTTTGGGGCATCACAGGAATGGTGAGTGGAGCCATCAGAAAATTAATTATAAAGGGAGACTGATGGATTTGGAATTGGAGTTACGAGGTGTTTGAGCAGGTGCCAAAAGGTCTTCCCTTTGGTCAAAGGAAGGGAGAGGATAAATTTGCTCCTTTCCCCTCCATTCCTAGCAAATGGAAAGTTTTTCCCTTTCCTTGGAAGTCAAGAATTTCCCCTAAAACTTGCTAGTTTTCATTAGGCCCAAATCCAGAGGGACACAGATCCTTTGACCGAATGCTAACAAACACCTGGAATTCATTGAAGTATTTGACAGCATCCACATTGTTTGCTGACAGTGCCCAGCCATACATTTCAAGATCCATTTTCTGGGAAGAGTCTTTGACAGATGGCAACTCCTGGAAAGAACTGGTGGTCCTGGCAGCAACAGCTCCACAGAGTTGGAATGCCCCTTTCAAGAGGCAAGATATTTTAGCATGAGGGTAGCGATGACATCCACACTAATGGTACAACTGATGATTCCAGGCAGCATGGCAGAAAGAACTCTCATCTGTGTTCCAGCTCTGTGGAAAGTGCACAAAATCCAGATGTCTCTTGATTAAAATATATCACAAGACTTGGTTGCAAGTTTCCCTATTTTCCCTGAAGTTTTGTTAACCTGAGGCAAAATTTCTCCAGCTCAAGAATTCTTAATGTGTGTGTGTGTGTGTGTGTGTGTGTGTGAGGGATCCTGTTGTCAATCTACTGGAACTTCTAAGAACTTTGCAAAATATATATTTTTAAATTCATAAATTTCAGTTAGAGGTTAGTGAAAATAGGAAGGTAATTATTTTCCCATCTAAGTGTATGGACTCCCTGAAATCTAGTCACCCACCCATTAGGTGTCTGTAGACACCAGGTTAAGAACCCCTGCTCTCAATAATCAAGACAGAATGAACCTTACACTCGACATAAAATCCCTTGATGTTATCCACCTCTTTTATGTAAAGAATAGGTTTTGTTAAGTATGACCTTAAATTGTAAACTACTATTTGAGAATATATCCCACTCATTGATAAAACAGATCCTTTTAAAGTAGTTTATATATATATATATATATATATATATATATATATATATGCACACATACATATATATGTGTATATACATACATATATATATATATATGTGTGTGTGTGTGTGTGTGTGTGTATAGGCAGGTGCCTCACAGTCAAATCACATAGTTTACAAAATATTTCCACATTCACTACCAGAATTGATCCTCACTATCACTATAACCCTACCACATTGGCAATCAGGCATTACTGCCCTCACCTTACAAATGAGAAAAATGAAGACTGGAGAAGTGATTCACTTCCCAAGGGCTCCTCTTTCCACTATACCATGGAGTCTTCCTTGTCAAAGGGAAAGATTAGGAATAATATGTATGAGTTTCAGAGATGCTGATACAGGCTCAATGTAAATTAAAAGAAACAAACCAAGATTTAAAAAAAGAAAGAAAAGAAAACATCTTCCTAACAAAAGGAGCTTTCCAAAAGAAGAAATGTGCTACATCAAGATTTAATGAATCTCCAGTTGCTACGGGTCTCCAAGCAGAGGTTGGACAGCCATCTGTCCTGGATTTTATAGAGGGTATTTCTTTTCAAGTATATGTTGGCAGCTCTGGGATGTAGAAGCTCTTATTATTCCCATTTTACAACTGAGGAAGCTGAGGCAGACAGAAGTTGAATCACTTGCCCAAGTCCCACAAATAAAAAGCATTTGAGGCTGGATTTGAACTCAGATCTTGTTAACTCCAGGTCTAAACTATACACTGACCCGTGTGGCTGCCTGTATAAAAAGTGTTAAGATTGTTGGGTTCAAATCTTAGCTAACTACCAATTTATCCTTGACTGGGATTGTCACTTAACTTCTTGAGGCCATGGTTTCCTCATCTGGAGAAAATGAGTTATGATAGATCATCCTCAAATTCTCTCCCAACTATAATCCTCCGATTCTATGAACATCTTTAGAAGACCTCAAAGGACAGGGCTTACCAGACTAATACTGACCAGGGTACCATGTTGACAGAGGTTTGATTCATATTTCAGTATAAATGACTAATATAAGATCTTTTTCCCCCAATTTTGCTTGGGAGATTGGATGAAAAGTTAAGGCTTCAAGCATCAGCTAACAAAATAGTATGATTTAATAAGATATTAATTTATAATAAGTTAAAAATAAATAATGTTCAAAAAGACTGTGTTTAACACCTGAATACCAGTCTAGCTAAGTTCAGGGAGGCTCATCATTGGAAAGTTAGCTATTACATATGCAATGTTTAAAAGCTCATTTTCTATTGTTGCTCCCATACTGGGTGCATACCTGGAGGCTTTATAAGTACTGCTGATAGCACCCATGGCAGTGAAAGCACACTCCATGTCTCCTACTTATTATGTTATTTCAATTCCATTCAATAAGTATTTATTAATATTATTGTCCGATATGTGCAGGTCACTCCTTTAGATCTGGGTCATACAAAGACAAAAATGAAACAGTTCCTGCCGTCATGGTGCTTAGCATGCAAGGGATAAAGGAAATCCAAATTATACATATATAAGTGTGCAATGTATTTGCAAATTGAGGACAAAGTTATTTGGAGAGTCTAACAATTGGAGAATCAAGAATGGTGTGATGAAGGAGATGGTTTCTGAGCTGAGCCTCCAAGAGAGCCGAGCTTCCTAGAGACAAAAGAAGTAAGGAAGGATATAATTCCAGATATAAAGGTGAGAGATAGGGACAGTCAGTTGAAAGGCAAAAGAGGCTATTTGTGCAGTCTAGATGAGAAGTGACAAGGACCAGAATCAAAGCAGAAGTTGTGTGAATGGAGAGAGATGGGAACAAAAATGTTTTAGGCACTTATTTATGTAAGACACTGTGCATGGTACTAGGGATAAAAGAAAAGAAACAGTCCTTGCCCACAAGGAGCATATATATATATTTTTTGGATTGTTTCACTATGTCACAGATCCCAGGTAACCTTGAAGCATCTGAGGTTAAATTAAACTGATTGAAGAGTCCTTTGCATTTATTTGAACTTAACCCTTGTCAACATAGATTAAAATGATCTGTCAAAAGTACTTCAGGGAAATAATGGGCTAGTAAATTTGCCAGTGTGAGAGAGCCTAGTAAACAGCTATTATTAAATGAACTCACAGAGAATTGGAGAAAACCAGATTTTCCCCTTATTCATTTATCCATTCTGAGAATTTAGTGAATGGGCAGAGCTTTGGCTTAAATGTTGTACTTCAACCCCTACCATTGACCTTCTTCAGTTTCTCCATTTGGGTTTCTTAACAGACAGTCAGTGGTTAGCAACTCTGAGCATAAACCACTCCACATTAACATCTTGAAAAGGGGCCAACCTATTTTAAGACCCATCTGTGTTTTAGAAGGAGGCAGATGAACAGATACATCTCAAATCAATGTTGTGGAGATGCATGAGTGCTAAGTATTAACTATGTGTATAATGGGGAGTTGGCAACAGAAACTCTTAATGAAGAAACCAGAGCAAAGATGAAAATCCCTTCTGAAGTATTGACTTAACACCTGGAAGTAGATAATAAAAATAGCTCTCATTAATATAACACTTTCGGGTTTATAACATACTTTCTTTATTCCATAATAACCATATTAGGTATGTAATGAAAACAACTGTTCTCTATATAGTGTCTTAATATTTTCAAAACACTTTACACATATCTCATTTTAAACTCAGACCAACCCTGGAAGATTGGTGCCATTATTATTTTGCAGATGAGTAAACTAAGTCACAGAGATTAAGTGACTTGCCCAAGTGACTGAGACCAGACTTGAATTCAAGTCTTCTTGACTCCAGGTCTAACACTCAATCCACTGCTCCACCTAGATGCCTAGTAATACAAATATCATTATTCATATTTCACATGTTAGTCAGAAAATTGAAGCTGTAAGAGAACAGGTAACTTACCTAGGGTCAAATAACTTTTAAGACTCAACAGCAACACTGATAACCATCTTCGAATATCTTAAGTTCTGTCAAACAGAGAAGAATTCTTCAGACTAATTCCACTTGGCCTCAGAGAGCAAAAGTAGGAGCAATGGTTAGAAAGTATAGAAAAGAAAAATTTCAGTACAAAATAAGGGGAAAATTCCTAATATGTAGAGTTGTCTTAAGTGTTATGCCCTGAACTGAGAGGTAATCAGTGTCTTTTAAGTAGAGGTAATTAAAAAAAGCTGGATGATCACTTGGTAGTGATGTAGAGAGGATTTCTGGTTAGATAAAGAACAGGCTAGATGGACATCAAGGTCCCTTCCAATGTTGATATCCTCTTATCTGGCAAACTGTTGGTTCTAGGGCTAGAACCATTTTTCTGACTCCAAGACTAATTCTTTTTAACTACTACATCACAGGACATAAACCCCTCATCCTTCCTAGAAGATCTAAAGGGAACAAGCAGAAAGAAAATGACTGCTACAAGAACATATGAAAACTAAGCCTCTGGCATTTATTAGCTCACGTGTCATTTGTCAATGGGTCAATGGTGGTGTAGTAGAAAAAGCATTGAACTTGGAGTTAAGAGTCCTGGGTTAAAATCCTGCTGTCGATGATCTTGAGTAAGTCACTTTACTTTTTTTGGCATAATTTAACTTTCGGGTCAATGGGATTATTTATGGAATACCTTCCTGGCATGGCTATTAGTGGAGCTTTCAGATCATGACATAATATCAATAGAACTTTTCCACTTATTTGTCAGATAATGATAATAATGTGTCCACCACCAATCTCAGTCCATCAGTTAACAAGCATTTATTGAACACTTCAGGCACAGTTCTAAGTGCTAACATGACAAATGCAAAAACATAGTCCCTGTCCTCAAGGAGCATACTGTTTAATGGGAGAAACAAGATGCAAATAACTATGTATACACAAGAGAGACATAGTATGAATGGAAAGTAATCTCAAAGGGAAGGTACTAGCAGTGGGGAGAGGGGGGGGCAGTGGGAAGACTGCGAAAGCCTTCTTGAAGAGGACAGTATTTGAGCTCAGTCGTAAAGGTAAGTGGTAAGTGAGGAGGTAGAGATGAGGAGGGAAAGAAATCCAGTTGTGGAGGTAGAACCAAGAGATGGGTAAGTCATGGGTAGCAAGTAGATCGATGTAGCTTGATCATAGACTATGTGGAAGGGTGTAAGGCATAAGAAAATGTGAAAGGTCAGAAGGAGCCCAATTTTTGAAGGACTTTACATGCCAGACAGAACATTTTATATTTTATCCTGGGGGAATAAGTGAGCCATAGGAGTTTGTTGAGCAGGGGTATGACCAGTCATATTTACATTTAGGAAAATCTCTTTGGCAGCTGAGGAGAAGGTGGATTAGAATAAGGAAAGACTTGAGTCAAGAAGACCAACCATAAAGCTGCTACAACAGTCCAGGAGTGAGGTAATGGAGGCTTGTTACTATGGGTCATGGCTTTGTGAGTGGGGAAAGATGAATGTATACAAGAGATGCTGTGAAGATAGAAATGGCAAGACTTGATAACAGAATTAATATGTGATGTGACTGCAAATGAGGAATGAAGGATGGCACCACAGTTGTGAATCTAGATGACAGGGAGAAGGGTAGTGTGATCGATAGTAAAGTATGCTTAATAGGAAAGCTAGAAAGAGGGAGAATTCAGGAAGGGGGAATTTAAAATAATTCAGAAAATACAATTAAAATATTTATGAAATACAGTAGGCATTGGGAATGCAAAGATAACAATGAAACAATCCCTACCCAACAGGAACTTACATTCTATTAGAAGGATACAAAATGATCATAGATCACTATAGTACAAGGAAGACTGACAAACATGAGAGAGCCCAAACAGCATAGGGAATCAGACAAGTCTTCATTGGTAGGCAGCAAGTGAGCTAAAATCTGAAAGAAGACAAAGATTTTGAGAGGTGGCATCAGGGAGACAGACATTAAGGAAGCATGTACATGTAAGTGCACAGAATTGTAAGAGAAATTGAATTAATGGAACAATTGCTAATTCACTTTAGAGAAGATACAGGGACAGGAATGAGAATTCACTAAGCACCTACTATGTGCTGTATACTGTACTAAGCACAAATATATCATTTAATGTTGGCTGCAAGGACAGCTTATTGAAGGAAATGCTATGAAATAAGGCTAGAAAGGATGATGAGGAGCAGATTCTGGATGACTTTAAAATGTCATACTGAAAAGTTTTTAACATTCTAGGAGCCATTGGGAGCCACTGAAACATTTTGAGCAAGAAAGTGAACAGTTCCTTAGGAACAGTATTTAAATAATTACATGGATAATGGATTGGATAGGGAAGAGAACAGAAGGAAGAGGGCCTATAAGGAGGTTTTGACTATGGTCTAGGTAAGAGGTAATTAGTGTCTGAAGTGGATTGTTGGGTACATGAATAAAGAGGTGTCAGACATGATATAGCTAGGATATGAACTTTGATCCCCTTGACTTCAAATCCAGCATCCTTTCCACTGCACTATATTGCCCAAGTGACTTGGGCCTGCTGCTTCCAAGACCACTCTTCGTCCTACCACACTACTGTCATTTTGAAGGCAATTTTCACATTTCTTATCTTATCAGCTAGCTGAGGCTTCAGATTACTTAGCTCATCAATGATAAGGTTGGTAACTTAAAAAAATTCATTTTGACATTCTTTTCTTTTTAAATTTGAGTGCTAGATTCTCTTCCTCTCTCCCACTGCTCCTCTACCCACTGAGAAAGCAAACAATATAATATCAATTTTACATGTGAAAAGCACAAAACATATTTCCATATTATCTGTATCACCAAAAGCAAAAAAGCAAGAAAATGATATACTTCAATTAACATTCAGAGCTCATCAGTTCTTTCCCTTGAGATAGTTTTTTTTTTCATCTTGAGTCTTTTGCAATTGTAAGGATCATTGTATTGATCAGAGAAGATAAATCTTTCACAATTGATCATTATTTTGACATTGCTGTTACTGTGCATAATAATCTCCCAGCTCTCCTCATTTCACTTTGTATCAGTTCATATAGGTCTTGCCATTTTTTTTCTGAAACCACCTCCCTCATCATTTCTCATAACACAATAGTATTCTTTTTCAGTTCTTTTTTTATTATAAATTTATTTTTTAATTTTAGTTTACAACACTCCATCCCACAATTTTTGGGGTTCCAAATTTTCTCTCCCTCCCTCTCCTCCCCCTCTCCCCCCAAGAGAGCATGTAATCCAATCTAAGTTCTACATATACCTTCACAATGAACTTATTTACATAATAGTCCAGTTGTAAAGAAGAATTATAACCAATGGAATGAATCATGAGAAAGAAGAAATGAAACCAAAAAAGGAAGATAAAAAGAGAGAAAATAGTTTGCCTCAATCTGCATTTAGTCTCCATAATTCTTTCTCTGGATGTGCATAGCTTTTTCCCATCATGAGTCTTTTGGAGCTGTGTTTGAATCTTGCATTGAAGAGAAGAGCCAAGTCTATCAAAGTTAGTCCTTACAGATAGCGTGTATCTGTAATTGTGTATAATGATCTCCGGGTTCTGCTCCCCTCACTCAGCATCAGTTCATGTAAGTCTTTCCAGGTTATAATGAAATCCATCTGTTCTTTATTTCTTATAGCACAATAGTATTCCATTACATTCATATACCACAATTTATTCAGCCATTCCCCAATTGATGGGCATCCCCTTGATTTCCAATTCTTTGCCACCACAAAAAGAGCTGCTATAAATATTTTTGTACATACTGGCCCATTTCCCACTTGTAACACAATAGTATTCTATGACATATTACATAACTTGTTCAGCTATTTCCCAATTAATGAACATCCCTTCAATTTCCAATTTTTTGTCACCACAAAAAGAGCTGCTATAAATATTCTTGTACATACAAGTCTTTTCCTTTTTCTTTGATCTCTTTGGGGTACAGACCTAGTAGTGATATTGCTAGATCAAAGGGTGCACACAGTTTTACAGTCCTTTGGACATGGTTCCAGATGGTTCTCCAGAATGGTTGGACTACTTCACTACTCTACCAATAATTCATTAATGTACCTATTTTCCCTTATCTCCTCCAGCATTTTTTGATGTGTAAGGTGATACCTCAGAATTGTTTGAATTTTCCCTTTTCCAGTCAATAGTGATTTAGAGCACTGTTTCATGACTATAGATAACTTTGGTTTTTTCTGAAAACTTCCTGTTCATATCCTTTGACCATTTTCAATTTGGAAATAACTTATTTTTATAAATTTGATTCAGTTCCCTATATATTTGAGAAATGAGGCCTTTACCAGGTAACTTTGCTGTAATTTTAAAAATATTGCTTCATTTTCTATGATTGTTGTTCAGTTGTTTCAGTCATGAAAACACATATACACTGCATACACATGTGCACATATGTGCAGAATAAATATAACATAAATATTAAATGGTTTAGAAAGAAGGGGCACTTGAAGGAAATTGTGAGAGACTTCATGAATGAGGTGGTGCTTGATCTATATCTTGAAGAATGTGAAGGATTTTCTGAGGCGGAGGTGAAGGGGAAGTGCATTCAAGGCATGGAGGATGGCCATTACAAAGGCAGGCAGATGAGAGATGGAGGGTCAGTTTGAGGGCCACAGAAGAGACTGCAATGTAGCAAGAAGATCTAGTTTTCAAACATGTGTGTTCCACACACAGTACTCTTTCTACCATGCTACGCTTCTTCTACACCTGCATAAGCTATGTGTGTTGCATGTACAATATTTTGTTTGAGGTTAGGTCTGAATGAACAAAATAGAAAGGACAGAAAAGCAGTATGGATGAACTAACAAATGTCACCAGCTTTACTTTCTCCTCCAGAGCCAACTGACCTTGCACAGCTCTCCCCGGGCGCAGTAGCCTGATATTCATCAGGATGACTGGAGATGGCCCAGGATGCAATGGGGGATTCTGGCCCTTTCAGGCTAAGGCCTTTTCAGGTTCTTACTTTGAGTGAGGTAATGCCCATTCAGTGAATAGGCCTCTTTAAGAAGTGAGTCAAGGGATGGCCTTTTTAATGAGAAAAAAGAGAAAAAAAGTCAAACTGGGAGGGGAAGACCCTCAGGGTTGCTAGTTACCATTGACATTAACTCTGAGCCAGGAGGGCCCAAATTACATCCATTAAGTGGAGCTTGGGCAGGGACTTATCATAGTCCAATCTATGAGCTTCAGAGTAAAATAGGTCAGAAAAGAGAAAGAAAGAAAGAAAGAAAGAAAGAAAGAAAGAAAGAAAGAAAGAAAGAAAGAAAGAAAGAAAGAAAGAAACAAAAAAGAGAAAGAACCAAAGAAGGCAGGAATCTAGCCAGCAAACCCCAAGTTAACTGCGGAGCTTCCAGCCATCAAACTTTACCTCCCTTTTGAGAGGAGGAGAGGGAGAGGTAGAGCTGAGTTATCCAATTGGCTGGGTCCTGAAGAAAAAAAGAAAGAAAGAAAGACCAAAAGAAAGAAAGAAAGGAAGGAAGGAAGAAAGAGAGAGAGGGAGAGAGGGAGAGGGGAGAGAGAGAGAGAGAGAGAGAGAGAGAGAGAGAGAGAGAGAGAGAGAGAGAGAGAGAGAATTTGCTAACATAAAGGAATTTTCTTTTTACTGTCCAATTCTTGGACCTCAGACCATATTGGTCCTACTTCCTTATTGGATAGTACTATTTTGAAAGTATGTCCCCCAAAATCATTGCAACTCTAAGCTATTAAAGCTTAAACTGCTAAAGCTGAAAACTGCATGTACCTCATACTTAGGCAGTTCACTGAATGGGCATCATCTCAGTCAAAGTAAGAACCTGAAAAGGCCTTAGCCTGACAGGACCAGGGTCCCCCATTGCATCCTGGGCCATCTCTAGTCATCCTGATTAATATCAGGCCATTGGACCCAGATGGTCCTGGAGGAGAAAGTGAGGCTGGTGACATTGCACAGCACTCCTTCACTCATATCAAAGTCAACTGCAAATCATGTCATTGTTTTCCTGATGTTGTGGTCCTCTTTGAAAATGAAGGACCAACACAACAATACCAGCCTGGTGGGGGATGCATAGTTTCTATCAGGCCAGTGTTATACAGAAACAGAAAAGACAAAAAAAGACATATGCCTTGTATATCAATTGTGTCTCTCAAGTACTTGCCTTTACTCCTATATCTCTGATTTCCAATAATTGAAACTCCTTTAAAAGAGAACAAGGATTTTCATTCCAAAATAAGAAAGATGATGAAGTCCACATAATCTAGTGATAGAAAGTTGAACACAGTGCCCACAAGTGAAGCTTCCTTATTACATTCCCCTCTTTCTACACATTCTTTTGCCCTCACAACAGTTGAAAACCATGCGATTCACCATTTTCTGTAACTACCTTCATCAGCAATTTGGATTAACTTGTTGGAAACTTTTTTTCTGGTTAGAAAGACAGAGATGGGGAGCAGACACTCACTGGATCCTTCTTAGTTCCTACAACTTGCAACATCTGTATCAAGACCATTTCAGGGGCAGCTAGATGGTGTAGTGGATGCAATAGAGGACTTAGAGTTAGGAAATGTGAGCTTAAAATTTGCTTCTGACACTTCTGACACTTTCACTAGCTGTGTGACCCCTCTCAGTTTCCTCATCTGTAAAATGCATATAAGATTTCAGTATCTACCTCAGGAGGATGTTGTGAGAATAAAATAAAATTTTTAATGTAAAGCACTTTATACATTTGAAAACACTATCTAAATGCTACTAAGAGCCTGGATTGAACTCTTTTTCTCTTTAAAAACCCATGACCTTGATAGAGGGATGAACTTTCTTTATGCAAGGACAATTGTACTTTGAAGAAGTTGATGCCAGACTTAACTCGGCTATTTCCACCGAGCTTTCCTTCACTCCTGTGGTTTATGTGTAGAATATCTGGGTTCCTTTCACCTTTATATAAGGAAAGTTCATCCCTCCATCATGTTCATGATTTTTATAGAGATGAAAAATCCTGGCTCGTAGCTAGCATTTTGATCTCTTCAATGGCCTGAGAATCATCAAAATCAAGGTTCCAGGTGAATTCAATGACTGAGATTCAGTAGTATTTTTTGCTCTAAATTATTTTTCTCTCTTTGTCTTTGCATATCCATTTCCCCAACCCCAAGTATCTCATTTTTGTCTTTATGCTTCCTATATAAATGCTCTATAATAAAGATCTGACTTTTTGTGCATTATTGGTCTAACCATTTCTTTGTGAAAAGTTACTGTGGTGAAGACAAAGGTCTAAAAAAACTGAGAGGTGATAAATTGATTTAAATAATCACTAAGCTATAAATGGCTAATAGGAGCATGTTTGTTAAAAGTAGGTTTAGAGGTTAGATATAGAGTAATAGAACACAGAAAATGAGTGTGCTGAACATCTGAATTGAAATAGATGAGAGAATACAGAGGGTGGGGATAGATGAAGCTAGGTCAATGGAAGAAACTATTTTCCTCTTACCAATTACACTTAGGGCTGCTCTTGGATAGCAAGGAGATGTGGTTCAGACAGATACCAAAAAGAGATAGTTGGACATAGTTTGGTCTGCTCCTAAGACTTTGAAAGAACAGATTTCTGAGTTGAGAGAAAGGATTAGAAAGAGACCAAAGCCAAATGTTTTAAATGAGAAGTCAATTTAAGAATCATGGAAAACTGTCAAGGAAAAAAAAATAATTCTGAGTACACAAAGACAAATTTTTCATTCTTTAGGAGGAAAAGGGAGAATTGTTGATGGATATACCAGTAATTAATGACCAACTTTAAAATGACAGATACAGAAGATGGAAATGGAAATAAATAACTGAGAATAAGTACAGAAGAGTGGGAGGTTCTCATAACAATGTCAAGAGTTATAAAACCCCAAACTGAAACTAGCTATTAATGCCAAGAGTTGTTAACCATAAAAGGAAGATAAAGGAGAGGATTGGACTAATGCTTAGGGTGGTTTTGATAATGGTAATAATAGCTAGCATTTATGTAGCACTTTAATGTTTGCAAAATGTTTTACATATATAACCTCATTTGATCTTCACAATAACCCTGGAAGGTAAATGCTATTATTATGCACATTTTACCGCTGAGAAAACTGAGGCAGATGGCAGTTAAGTGATGACCAAGGGAACAGGCCCAATTTGAACTCAAGTCTTTCCTTACTCCAGGTCCAGCACTCTATTTTAGAGCACTGGAGCTTATCAAATTCAGAGATAATAAGAAATGGACATTAATTGAAATAAAGGGTTTCCAAGCATTCCTGATGAAAATATGTAATGTTGTGTAATTAGGGTGGGACTTTTTTATTGTTTTCTCTTTTGGAACGCTGAGGTAATAAAGTACCTTTGATGAGTCTTGACTTTCAAATGTAATGGCAAGCAAAGTGAACTTTTTGTTGTCTTTGTTTTGGAGTGCTTCTCAGCACCAAGGAATCTTTGATTGAATGGGGAGTCTTTGATGACCTGCTTACGTCAAGGGAAGGTCTAGTTCACATGAATTTGAGTCCCTTGGTTGCGACTCCCTTTGATGCTGGGACTTGTATATAAAATCAGAGGTTAGCACTTTGCCTTTGGGGGCACACTCATTGGAAGAGTGTTGGTGATGAGATGCTGGGTAGCCAAAGGAGCTCCTCCTCTCCAGCTTTGAAAACACAGATGTTGGTGCTTCTCTGGTAACTATGTATTGTGATTTGGTTAGACAGAACTATTGATCTGTTTATATTGTATCTATTTGTATTTGCTCTGAAGTTCAACGTGCTGGCTTTTCCCCCTGAATTAAGTGAATGATATATGTATGTTTAATTAAAGTAAGATTGTTAATGCCTTAAAGTTGTTTTCCTTAGAAAAGCAGATCAAAGGACCTGTGCTAGCAGCCCTCCTGTGTGCTGGCGTTATTGGCCTTACACAGCTACAGTAGTGGCAAGCAGCATTGTTGTTACAAAATACCAGAGTCGAATAGACAATTTGACATTCAAACAAAAGACTCAAAAGAAGCATAAAAAGGTAAACAGGAGAGAGAAAACAAAAGACTCAATAAAGTTAAATAATTTCCATTCTTATGCGAAAGTTGATACATATAATTCCTAAGAAGTTTATCTTCATTTGGGCAGTCTACACAGAAGTTTACATAAGGAGCAGTCTACATAAGAGAGAGCATGTATGTGAGTTGATTATGTTAGGATAATCTCAAAAAAATGAACGGACGAGAAAGAGTGATGCACTAGGAGAAAAAGGAAGGGAGAGATAGATTGGGGGGGTAGTATCTCACATAAAAGAGGCATACAAAGAAGAGCTTGTATAGTGGAGGGGAAATGGTTGGGGTGATGGGCAATGCCTGGATCTCACTCTCATCAGAATTGCTTCAAAAAGGGAAGAATACACACACACACACACACACACACACATACTCAGTTGGGTATAAAAAAATCTCTCTTACTCAACATGGAAATAAGAGGGGAAGGGGATAAAACAAAGAGGGGATAATAAAAGGGAGCCCATATTAAGGAAGACAGTTGACAGAAGCAAAAGAGACTTTGGAGGAGCAGGAGGATAAAAAGAGAGAAGAGCAAACAGAAGAAAATGGGATGGATGCAAATACAGTTAGTAATCATAACTGTGAATGTGAATGGGATGAGCTAACTCATAAAATGGAAGTTGATAGCAGAATGGATTAGAAATCAAAATTCAACAACATGTATTCAGGAGACATACTTGAAACAGAAAAACACACAGAATGTGTAAATAAAGGGACAGGGAAGAATCCATTATGCTTCAGCTAAAGTAAAAAAAAAGGCAGGGGTAGCATCATGACCTTAGACAAAGCAAAAGCAAATATGGACCTAATTAAAAGAAATATATAAAAATGTACATACCCTTTGACCCAGCAACACTACTTCTAGTGCTGTATCCCAAAGAGATCACACAAGCAGGAAAGGGACCTGTATATACAAAAATATTTATAGCAGCTCTTTTTGTGTTAGCAAAGAATTGGAAATCAAAGGGATGCCCTTGATTTATATACATATATATATATATACATATATATGCCCTTGATATATATACATATATGTGTATATATATACATACATATACATATATGTATATGTATATATTCAAAGACATCTCCAAAGGACTCCTGATGGAAAGAGCTACTTACATCCAGAGAAAAAACTATGGAGTCTGAATTTAGATTGAGGCAAACCATTCGCTCTCTTTTTTTCCTCTTTTTTGGTTTTATTTCTTCTTCCTCATGATTCCTTCCATTGGTCATAATTCTTCTTTACACCTTCACTATTGTGTAAATAAGTTCAATGCGAAGGTATATGTAGAAGGTATATCAGATTCCATGTCGTCTTGGGGGGGGAGGAGGGAGGGGAAGAAGGGGAAGAAAATCTGGAGCTCAAAAACATGCAGAACTGAGTGTTGTAAACTAAAAATGAAAAAAATCTTAAAAAGAAAGAAATAAAAGATACCATAGGTAAGGAAATGATATCAAAACTTTTAGAGCAAGTTTCTTTGATAAAAGATTCTTTTCTCAAATATATAAAGAACTGAATCAAATTTGTAAAAAATAAGAGCCATTCTCCAATTGATAAACAGTCAAGGGATATGAACCAGCAGTTTTCATAAGAAATCAAAGCTATCTATAGTCATATAAAACATGCTCTAAATCACTATTAAATAAGTCAAATTAAAACATCTCTGAAGTACCACCTTACACATAACAAAAATGGCAAATGCTGGAGGGAATGAAGGAAAATAGGTACATTAATGAATTATTGGTGGAGTTGTGATCCAGTCCAAACATTCTGCAGAACAATCTGGAACCACACCCAAAGGGCTATAAAACTGTGTGTACCCTTTGATCCAGCAGTACTAATACTCAGTCTATACCCAAAAGAGATCAAAGAAAAGGAAAAAGGAATATGGCAGAGAGAAGGCAGGGACTTGCCTGAGCTCCTCCACAAACCCCTCCAAAGACCTTTAAATAATGCCCTAAAACAAATCCTTTAGTGGCAGAACTCAGAAAAGGACGGGGTGAAACAGTTTTCCAGTCCAAGACAACTTAAAAGTTTGGCAGGAAATTTCTGTTGCATCAAAGTGAGAGTGGAGCACAGTACAGTACAGATGGTAATATGGTCTAACAACTGGTCAAAAGGAGATTACCGGGCTGGCATTGGGGGCAGGACTCTGTTATTTTGTCCATACTCAGATCCAGGTTGCCGTGCTGGGTGGCAGTACCAGGGTGAGGAAGAGCACTAATACATTAGAGCTTACAACAGCAGTGGATCAGGGACCCTCATTAGTGTTCCAGGGCAGAAAAGAATGTTTATGGTCTCTCACAGACCAGAGCACACATCAGGAAAGTAGTAAATATGCCTCTCCTTAGATCTTACCACCTTGGAAAAACTGAAAACTTACAGGTTCCTAGAAGTATCTCTGAAACCAATTGCACAAAACCCCTAAAGCTTGAGACAGTAAGTCCTCCACCCTGGAATCAGGGCCCCACTTTAGCAAAAAGTGAAGTTAGGAAATAGGCTGGGAAAATGAACAAATAACAGAAAAATTCTGACCATAGAAAGTTACATAGAAAGGCAAGGAAGATCAAAATAGACATGCAGAAGAAGACAGCAAAGTCAAAGCTCCCACATCCAAAACCTCCCAAAAATATGAATTGGTCTCAAGGCATGGAAAATCTTAGAAAGGATTTGAAAAATTAAGTAAGAGAGGTAGAGGAAAAATTGGGAAGAGAAATGAGAGTGATGCAAGAACACCATGAAAAAAGAGTCAACAGTAAAGGAGACACAGAAATACTGAATGAAAATAACACCTTAAAAAGCAGAGTACGCCAAATGGTAAAAGAGTTACAAAAAGACAATGAGGAGAAAAATGCCTTGAAAAGAAGAATCAGTCAAATGGAAAAAGATATACAAATGTTTGCCACAGAGAAGAACTTAAAATTAGAATTAGCCAAATGGAAAAGGAGGCAAAAAACCCCACTGAAGAAAATGATTCTTTTTTTAGATTTTTAAAATTTTTTATGTAATATTTTTAGTTTTCAGCATTGATTATCATAAGAGTTTGAATTACAAATTTTCTCCCCATTTCTACCCTCCCCACCCCACTTCAAGATGGCATATATTCTGATTGCCCCGTTCTCCAGTCAACCCTCCCTTCTGTCACTCCACTCCCCCCATCCCTTTTTCCCTTGTTTTCCTGTAGGGCAAGATAGGTTTCTACACCCCATTGCCTGTATTTCTTATTTCCTAGTTGCATGCAAAAACTTTTGTTTTGAAAATCTGTTTTCAAAACTTTGAGTTCCAAATTCTCTCCCCTCTTCCCTTCCCACCCACCCTCCTAAGAAGTCAAGCAATTCAACATAGGCCACATGTGTATCATTATGTAAAACCCTCCCACAATACTCATATTGTGAAAGGCTAACTACATTTCCTTCCATCCTATCCTGTCCCACTTTATTCAATTTTCTCCCTCGACCCTGTCCCTTTTCAAAGGTGTTTGCTTTTGATTACTTCCTCCCCCATCTGCCCTCCCTTCTATAATCCCCTCTTTTTTATCCCCTTCCCCTTACTTTCCTGTGGAGTAAGATAGCCCATTGAGTGTGTATGTTATTCCCTCCTTGGGTCAAATCTGATGAGAGCAAGATTCACTCATTCCCCCTCACCTGCCCCCTCTTCCCTCCCAGCAGAACTGATTTTTCTTGCCACTTTTATGTGAGGTAATTTACCCCATTCTATCTCTCCCTTTCTCCCTCTCTCAATATTTTCTTCTCCTACCACTTAATTTGATTTTATTTTTTTAGATATCATCCCTTCATATTCAACTCACCCTGTGCCCTCTGTCTATATATCTACATCTATATCTATCTATCTATCTATCTGTATGTATGTATGTATGTATGTATGTATGTATGCGTATTCCCTTCAACTACCCTAATTACTGAGGTCTCATGAATTATGCACGTCATCTTTCCATGTAGGAATGTAAACAAAACAGTTCAACTTTAGTAAGTCCCTTATGATTTCTCTTTCTTGTTTACCTTTTAATGCTTCTCTTGATTCTTGGATTTGAAAGTCAAATTTTCTATTCAGCTCTGCTCTTTTCACTGAGAAAGCTAGAAAATCCTCTATTTTATTGAAAATCCATATTTTGCCTTGGAGCATGGTACTCAGTTTTGCTGGGTAGGTGATTCTTGATTTTAATCCTAGCTCCACTGACCTCCAGAATTTCATATTCCAAGCCCTTCAATCCCTTAATGTAGAAGTTGCTAGATCTTGTATTATCCTGATTATGTTTCCACAGTACTCAAATTGTTTCTTTCTGGCTGCTTACGGTATTTTCTCCTTGATCTGGGAGCTCTGGAATTTGGCAACAATGTTCCTAGGAGTCTTCTTTTGGGGATCTTTTTGAGGAGGCGATCAGTGGATTCTTTCAATTTCCATTTTACCCTCTGGCTCTAGAATATCAGGGCAGTTCTCCTTGATAATTTCTTGAAAGATGATATCTAGGCTGTTTTTTTGATCATGGCTTTCGGGTAGTCCAATAATTTTTAAATTATCTCTCCTGGATCTATTTTCCAAGTCAGTGGTTTTTCCAATGAGATATTTCACATCATCTTCCATTTTTTCATTCCTTTGGTTCTATTTTATAATATCTTGATTTCTCATAAAGTCACTAGCTTCCACTTGCTGCAATCTAATTTTAAGGTAGTATTTTCTTCAGTGGTCTTTTGGACCTCCTTTTCCGTTTGGCTAATTCTGCCTTTCAAGGCATTTTTCTCCTTATAGGCTTTTTGTAGCTCTTTTGCCATTTGAGTTAGTCCGTTTTTTAAGGTGTTATTTTCTTCAGTATTTTTTGGGTTCTCCTTTAGCAAGTCATTGACTTGTTTTTCATGGTTTTCCCGCATCACTCTCATTTCTCTTTGCAATGTTTCCTCTACTTCTCTAGCTTTCTTTTCCAGATCCTTTTTGAGCTCTTCCATGGCCTGAGACCAGTTCATGTTTTTCTTGGAGGCTTTGGATGTAGGCTCTTTGACTTTGTTGACTTCTTCTGGCTATACCTTTTAGTCTTCTTTGTCACCAAAGAAAGATTCCAAAGTCTGAGTCTGTCCATGTTCCCAGTCAACTACTTGATCCTTGAGTTTTTCATCGGGTATGACTGCTTGTAGAGTAGAGAGTACTTTGTCCCCAGCTTGAGGAGCTGTGCTGTTGTTTTCAGAGTTTTTTCTACACAGCAAGCTCTGCCACACCAGTGCTCCTCCTCCTCCAAGAACCACCAACCCAGACCATGACTCAGATCTGAGCAAGCTCTGCACTCCTGCTGGGATCCACCACTTAATTCCTCCCACCAGGTGGGCCTGGGGCTGGAAGCAACTGCAGCTGTAGTTCTGTAAGCAGCCTCAGAGCTGCACCACCTCCACTGCCCCTTGGGTGGTGGTCGAACTGCAAACTCCTTTCACTCAGTCCCCAAGTTTTTCCCACTAACTTTCTCTGTTGTCTTTGGTGTTTGTGGGTTGAGAAGTCTGGTAACTGCCGCAGCTCACTGATTCAGAGCACTAGGGCCTGTCCCACCCGGCTCCTGGTCTGGTTGTTCCGGGCACATCCCATGCTGAGCTATGCTCTGCTCCACTCCCAGCTCTGTGCAATTAACCTTATCCAGCAATCATCCAGGCTGTCCTGGGCTGGAGCCATGCTTTCTTCTGCTATTTCATGGATTCTGCAGTTCTACAATTTGTTCAGAGCCATTTTGTATAGTTGTTTGGAGGGTCCTGGGGGAGAGCTTTAGGCCAGTCCCTGCTTTCCAACTGCCATCTTGGCTCCATCCCCCGAAAATAATTCTTAAAAATTAGAATTGAGCAAGTGAAAGCTAATGACTCTATGAAACATAAAAAACAATAAAATAAACCAATATTGATTTTGTTTGATTGTTTCTTGATGTCTTAAAATGTCATTAGCCTCCACTTGCCCAATTCTAACTTTTAAGCAATTATTTTCTTCAGTGAGGTTTATACCTCCTTTTCCATTTGGCTAATTCTACTTTTTAAGCAGTTCTTATCTTGAGTGACTTTTTGAATATCTTTTTTTTTCCCATTTGGCTGATTCTGCTTGTCAAGGCATTGGCTTTTTGTACCTCTCTTACTATTTGGCCTAGTCTGTTTTTAAGGTATTATTTTCTTTAGTATTTTTTGTCTCCTTTACCAAGCTGTTGACTCTTTTTTTCATGATTTTCTTGCATCGCTCTCACTTCTTTCCCCAATTTTTCCTCTACCTCTCTTACTTGATTTGTAAAAATTTTTTTGAACTCTTCCATGGCCTGAGACCAATTCATATTTTTCTTTGAGACTTTGAATACAGGAACTTTGACTTCTTTTGAGGGTTTGTTTTGATCTTCCTTGTCATTGTAGTAACTTTCTATGGTCAGAATTTTTTTCTTTGTTTCCTGAATTCCCAGCCTATTTCTTGATTTTTAATTCAATATAAAATTGGAGCTTTGCTTCTTTAGTGGAGGGAGCACTCTCCCAAACTTCAAAGTTTTTGTGCAGCTGTCTTCAAAGGTAATTCTGGGGACCTGTATGTTTTTAGTTCTCCACACCAAAGTGGTATGATCTAGGGAGTGCTCTGTTTACTACTCTCTTATACTTTCCACTGGTTTGTGAGCAATCATAAGCACTCCTTTCAACCCTGCAATTGTGGCCAAGGTCCCTGCTCCTCTGCCACCACAAGCTCTGTTGTGCTAGTGCTCCTCCTTGCACTGGGACTAAGACCCAGGACTGTGACCCAGATCTAAGTAGAGGCAATGCAACAGAGTCCTGCCCCTGGTGCCAATAAATGGACCCCTGTAAATCTCCTTCTGGACCATTGTCAGATCTCCTACTATTTGTAGGCTGAGAGGTCTGGAAATCTCCACTGTAGCCTCAAGGCCTGCTCCTGGTTTGCCTGGTCTTGATCTGCACTGGTCTGGTCAGAGCTTGCACAGCCTGTGCTAGACTGTGCTCCTCTCTCACCATTGTGCTGTAGACATTTTCTGCTGACCTTCTAAGTTGTCTTAGGCTGGAAAATTATTTCACTGTGTTTTTTGTGGGTTCTGTCACTCTAGAATTTATTTAGAGTCATTATTTAAAGGTATTTGGAGGGGTTTGTATGAGAGCTTAGGTGAGTCCCTGCCTTTATTTCACCATATTGGCTTCACCTCTACTCAGCTCTGTTCTTTTAATTAAGAATGTTTGAAAGTACTCTATTTCCCTAGATTTTCATTTTTCCCCTGAAAGATTATATTCAGTTTTTCTGGGTAGGTCATTTTTGGATGTAATCCTAAGCCCTTTGCCTTCTGGTATGTCATATTCCAAGCCTCTGATTCTTTAATGTAGAAGCTTCTAAATCCTGTGTACTCCTGACTGTAGCTGCATGATATTTGACTCATTTCTTTTTGGCTGCTTGTACTACTTTCTCCTTGATCTGTGAGGTCTGGAATTTGACTATGATATTCTTGGTGTTTTCATCTGGGGATCTCTTTTAGGTGGTGATCAGTGGATTCTTTCCATTTGTATTTTGCCCTCTGGTTCTAATATATCAGGGCAGCTTTATTTGGTAATTTATTGAAAGATGTCTATGACTTTTTTTTTGATCATGGCTTTGAGGTAGTCCAATAATTCTTATATTATCTGACTTTTCCCAGGTCAGTTGTTTTTCCATTTTTGTATTTTTTTTTGCTTTTTTTTCTTTGTCTTATCATATCTTGATGTCTCATAGAGTCATTAGCTTCCATTTGATCAATTATAATTTTTAAGGAATTATTTTCTTCAGTGAGCTTTTGTGCTTCCTTTTCTATTTGGCTAATTCTATTTTTAAAGAGTTATTTTCCTTGGCAAATATTTGTATATCTTCTCATGATATTGACTCTTTTTTTCATGATCCTCTTGCATTACTCTCATTTCTTTTCCCAGTTTTTCTTCTACTTCTCCAATTTGCTTTTTAAAATCCTTTTTAAGCTTGTCCAGGAATTATTTTTGGTCCCCAGACCAAGTAACATTTTTTCCTTTGAGGCTTCACATGTAGCCATTTTGACACTATTGTCCTCTTCTGACTTTATGCCTTGATCCTACTTGTCATCATAGTAACTTTCTATAGTCAACTTCTTTCCTTTTTTTTGGCTTATTTTTCCTGCCTTTTTTGTGACTGTTTTTATATGAGAGTTGAGCTCAGTTCCTGCACTGTCCTAAGCTTTTTGTACTGGGGCTTAAGGTCTTACTGTTGGCCTTCACTGGGCTTCAGGGCTTGGATGTTTGTTTTCACTGGTAGGGTACCCTTCTGACTTTTACTGGGAGGTGTGTCCTTTATTGAAGGTACCTCCCCTTGGTGTGGGGTTTAGCTTCTGGTCTTCCACAGGGATGGGGCCTTTCTCCTGGGTTGCCATGGTGACAGAGTGTTTCTGGGGGCTGGTCCTCAGGAGGGATCTTGTTGCTGGTCTGCCCTAGGGGCAGAACCCTGCTGCTGGGTTGCTATGGAAACAGGATCTCTCTGCTGGCAGGTCCCAGAGGCAGGTCTCAGTGGCCTCACTGTTATCCAGCCCTGGGGTGGGGCTATACTACTGTTCAGCAGTAGGATAAAGGCCACCCTAGTGGCTTCTGGGGGTTGAGTTGCTGGGGTGTGGCCTTGTTGTGCTGAATAGACCACTTACTTGCCTAAGGAGCTGCTGGTTTGCAGGAGGGCAGGACCTCACTTGTGGATTGCTCCATGTTTAGAGCCTTGCTGCAGGCCACTTGCTGTGAGGGTGGCTGCTGCTGCCACTGCTCTTGGATTTCACTCCCCTCCCATCTCAGTGAGACAGCCCTTTCCTGCCAGGCTGGTAAGCTGCTTCCTTGTTCCTAGATCAATTCTGAGTCAGTTTTCTAGTTGTTTGGGGGGGAATTTAGTAGGGCTTCAGAGGGTTCCTTCCTCACTCTGCCATATTGGCATTAGAAGTCCAAACAATACATTATTAATGGACAATTTTTAAACACTTAGAAAGAGAGTCAGTGAACAGCTTCCTCAGGAATAGATCATGACAGACTAACCATATTTCTTTCCCCATGCTCCTCAACCCGAAAGGATTAAGTGACTGAGAGATCAGTCTATTGCTATTAACACAGTATACAAGAATTTCTGCTAGGCATTTGATAAGAGTTTCCCAATATATTCTTCCAGACAACGTAGACAGGTATGAGTTATATGAGAGTATAGTTGCTGGGGTTTAAAACAGGTTGAATAACTAGATTTAAATGATCATTATCAGTAAAGTGAGGAGATTGAACTGGATGACCTCTTAGATCTCTTTCAGGTTTAAATTTCTGATCCCACAATCCTTTTATAATAGTATTAAATAAATCATTGTCAAACTAGATGTTTCCAGTGGATTGTATGAGTTATCTATTCTTTGTCTTGCTCTGTTTAATATTTTTATCACAATTTGGATGAAAGCATAGATTGCATGCTTATCCAATTCACAAATAAAAAATCCAGGAGGGGGTAGCTAACACATTTGATGACAGAACTTGGGTACAGACAGAACTTACCGGGCTAGAACAATGTGCTGAGTTGTATAAGATGAATTTTAATAGGAAAAAATGTGCTACATTTGGGTTCAAAAAATCAGTTGTCCAAGTAAAGGATGGGTAAAGGATAGATTTGCCAATATTTCATGTGAATGAGATTTGGGGATTTTAGTGGACTACAAATTCAATAAATGTCAAAACCATGACAATGGACAAAGGAGTTTGGGGAAAATCCACTGTCCCAAATGAAGATGTTAGACCCTAGTCACATCACATTGGAGTGCTATATTCAATTCTGGGTGCAACTATTAGGGGGAATTATAAAGGAAGGTTACCGAGATGGTGAGGAGACTCACAAAATCTCAGATGTAAAAAGGACAAAAGGGGCTTTCTAGTTTAAACTATACCTGACTGAAACTGCCCTTGACAACATCTCTAACAAAACCCAATCATCCTGCCTTTCCTGCACACCTCTAGTAGGAGGGCACCTGCCCCCTATTCCATTTTTGACTAGGTTCTGTTGTTAGGCAGTTTTTCATGTTGCCCACCCAAAATCTGCTTCCCTGCCCCTTCTACTCATAGTTCTGTTCTCCAGGATCAAGCAGAGCAAGTCTAAACATTCCTTTTCCATATCACAAGCCCATTCAAATTCTTGATGACAGCTATCAGACTCCCCTCTTAATTTTCTCTTTTCCAGTCTACATGTCTCTCATTATGGTAGCTCACTTTTATATAATGCGATCTGAAGGATCCTCAGCATCCTAGTCATTTCTCCCCATTATATTGTAAATTCCTTGAGGGTTGAGACTATCTTTCATCTCTTTTGCTAAGCCTGGTGCTTAGCACAGTTCCTGGCACTTACTAGATACTTAATAAATGTTTCCTGGGAAGCTAGGTGGCACAGTGGGTGGAGCACTGTGCCTGGAGTCAGGAAAACTTGAGGAAATCTGACCTGAGATACTTATCAGCTGTGTGACTTTAGGCAAGTCACTTAACATTGTTTGCCTCAATTTCATCATCTATAAAATGAACTGGAGAAGGAAGAAGAAGGAGGAAGGAAAAAATACTACAGTATCTCTGCAAAGAAAACCCTAAGTGGGGGCACGAAGAGTCAGACACTACTGAAATGACTGAACAACAAACAACCAGAATAACAAATGTTTATTGGACAAATGACTGACTCCCCATAGTCAATAATAAAATGACACCAGGGTAGAATACAGCAGAACTATCTCATCCCTTGTTCTTGACAATAACCTCTCAGTGAAAGCTAAGACTGCATTATTTTTTTTCACTGCTATGTCACAGCATTGACCCGTCTGAAGGCTGAAGTCCAAAACCCCCCTCACCCCTTCCCTCAGATGAAGCTAGATTAGAGGAGGAAACTAGTGTGGGCATGGGGAGCGTAATAGCTATTTTCATGTACCTGAAAGACTGTCATATGGAATAAGTTTGAACTTGTTTTGCTTGTCTCAGAGATCAGAATAAACAGCTTTAGATTTAATATAAAGAAACTTTTTCTAATGAAGAGAATATCCAGGAGTGGAATGTGAGGTTGTGAGTTCCTTATTTCTGTTGGTCTTCCAGAAGGGTCTGGATGACCGTTTGTCAGCAATTTTTTTGAGGTGATTGCTGCTCAGTCATAGCAGTTAGGCTAGATGACCCAGAAGGTTTCCTCCAACTTTGAGATTTTTTGATTCTCTAGGAAGTAAGATACAGATACTAAAGGAAGACCTGGACTTTGGGAATTAAGGAAACCCATATAGAACCACTAGGCAGTGAGCATAGACAGAATACAGTCGAGAATAAGAAACTCTGAATTGGCAGTCTTTTGCATAGGTTTAAATTATTTATCTACCACTTCCTATATATATGTGATTTGGCATCATTCTATAAAAGTTCAACCTATTATCTTACTCAATTCAATAAGCATTTACATGGACTGTGAGAGCAAGAGCGAGCGAGAGCGAACGAGCGAAAGAGAGAGAGAGAGACAGAGAGAGACAGAGAGACAGAGAGAGAGACAGAGAGAGAGAGAGAGAAAGAGGGAGAGGTGTACTTATTATGTGCCAGGAACTATGCTAGGATTATAAATGCAAGGAAAAAATGTAGTGCTTATTCTAATGAGGGAAGATAACACATAAAACAGAGTTGAAAAGTAAGGGAGGAGGTGATAAGGAGGAAAAGAAATTTATTAAGCATCTACCATGTGCAATATACAAGTATGGGCACTGAGATCACAAAAAAACAAAAATGAAAAAGTCCTTTCCCTTAAGGAGATAGCATTCCACAGAGGGGTGTAGGGTAGTATGACAGAGACATAATATATCCACTGATAATTCAATAGAAAGTCATTTTCTTGGGGTACATGTAGGAAGGTCACTGAAAGGAGCAGGAATGGCTTATTATAGGAGGCAGCAGTAGATCGGAAACTTGAGATAGATTCCAGGAAGAAGAGGTGAAGAGGGAGAGTCATCCCTGCATGGGATACAGGTGTGCAAAAGGTAAAGTAAAAAGGCAGAAGATGGAATACCGTCTACAAGAAACAGCAAGTGAGATAGTTTGGTTGGGCCATAATGTACATGGAAGGGAGCATAACTGAGTCCTAATTAGTTCAAAGATAGAATCCTTGAAGTTGCTGTTATTTTAATCTTTGCTGAATATTTCCATTGGGGTGGAAACAATTACTGTATTTTACCATATTTACCATATTTCGAATAATGCAAATTCTAACCCATGCAATCACTTCAAGGGATTTATTATTTGCAGTAATCTGGACCTTGCTATAATGTGTAGTAAGACTGGAAACACGGGCTAGAGCCAGATTGTGAAGGACTTGCAGTTCAACCAAGGAGCTTGTATGCTCTCTTACTGGAAAGATGTGGATATGACCATAGGTATGCCAGTAGAGTCTATGCCAGTAGAATCCATGCTTTATAAGGTCCTATCTTAATAGGTAAATTTGTGGTACAAGGACTAGAATAGCACAGCTAATTGTGGAAATGTTCCTTTATAGACTGCCACACAAAGGATGAATTGTTATGCAAATAACTACTCTGAGGATTGCTACTAGTTAGAAAGGAAGTGATCTAGTCACTGAAAAGAGCATCCATATGGAATAGATTACTTTAAAAATTTGAAGAAGTGATTCTGAGGAAGTTGATCAAGATCTGGTTTTAGATCAAGATGATGATCACTAGCATAAATAACCCTGTGCTTTCAAAGAGCTTTCCTCATAATAACCCTGCAAAGAAAGCAGGACAATCATCTCCATTTTACAGATAAGGTAACTGAGGCCCTAAGGGGTTTGATGACCTTCCCATGAGCCAACAACTGAGGAGAGACTCGAACCCAGTTTTCCTGATTCTAAACCCCACAACACCTTACTCCTCTCAAGGTATAATAAAAAGCATACAGTCGTTGCTTGGCCGGTGAGTAACTCATATTATCCCTGGACTCAAATCAAATACAAGTAAGTAGTAGAGTCCTCAGGGTGGAATTTTCCTTTTCTCCTCAACTTTTGTTCAAGAACAAGGAGACTGCTGATATTGCCTTTTTGGAATATATTGAGTAGAAAATGTTCTCATACAGTATACATTAACCTGTCAAATTCCCTGCCTCTAAGTATTATTGAGACTGTCACATGAAACTTGTCAAAGGACGAGCAGCTCACATGGTCATTGGCAATAAGGGCTGCCATTTCAGTCCTGCTTAAGGACAGAGTTCTCTACCATCAGACCAATAAAAATGATGATAATAATAGTGATAGTCACTCATTTCTTTAGTACTTTACATTATTCCCTTGCTCAGAAACTTTTAGGTTCTCCCTTGACACAAGCTATTCAGCTTGGTATTCAAGGATCCCACTTACCTTTTCAGCATCATTTCCTACAGCTTCCTTCATTAATTCTGTGCTCCAGCCAAACTGAACTAGTAACTTGTTCCCTGAATTCAACACTCCATGTCTCACCTCCAAGGATTTGCAAAAGCTGCCCCCCTAACAAATGAATTCTCTTCTCATCTCCACTTATCAGAACCTTTTTCTTTCTTCAAGGCTCAGGTAGGGTGTGGACTCCACTGTGAAACCTTCCTTGATTCCCTCCTTTCTTAAATTTCTCTGAACTGCATTTATTTATGTGTATGCTGAATCTTCCCAATAGAATATAAGCTCTTTGAGAGCAGAGTTTATTTTTCTTTGTATCACCAGAACTTAATAAAGCATCTTGCACATAGCTTATGTTTAATAAATGTTGAATTGTCGTTGGTTAATTACAAGGCACTTTCCTCACAATACCCTTCTGGAACACATAATAAAAGCATTGCTGTGCAGAACATGCTCAGGAGGTAGTGGGTTTCCTGTCCCAGGAAATCTTCAAGGACAGGATGGATAATTACCTGTCAGGAATGGTCTAGGGTGGATTCCTATACTAGGGAAAGCTTTGTATTAGCTGACTTCTCAATTCTCTTCCAATCCTGAGATTTTCTAATTCAAGGCTGAATTTCTTTGGGGTCCTGGAACCCTTTCACAATGTTATGAAGCCTATGGACCCTTTCTCAGGAAAATGTTTTTAATTAATGAAGGAAACACTAAATTTTGGTTAGAAGTTGATGAAAATTTTAAAAAATGTATTGCCCCCCTGAAATCACTCTCTATCAATTAGGGTTTTATAGACCTCAAAATAAGTAACCCTGCTCATATTCAATTATCCATAATATCCATAATAATCTTATAGCCACATGACTAGTAAATTAGTAAGTGGCAAATATATTTAGAATCTGCCCTGTGTTATTCTACTTCATTGTAATATCCTACTAGAGAAGAAACTGTTTAGCATAAGTAATAACAGAATTCTAATAAACAGAAAAAATAATATCCTTCATTCATTCTCTCTCTGCATCTGTCTTTCTCTGTCTCTTTGTGTCTGTCTCTCTGTTTTTACCTCTGTGGCTCTGTTTCTGTCTCTGTCGCCCTCTGTCTCTGTCTCTCTCTTTCTCTATCTCACTGTCTCTGTCTCTGTCTATCTCTCTGTCTGTCTGTGTCTGTCTCTCCCTCTCTGTCTCTGTCTGCCTCTCTCTGTCTCTCTCTGTCTCTCTCTCTCTGTCTCTCTCTGTCTCTCTCTCTGTCTCTCTCTCTCTCTCTCTCTCTCACACACACACACACACACACAGCTTCATACAATTGAGGGATTTCAAAATGACATCATCGGTTCAGGGTGTTGCAATCTGATACCTAAATAGATATAATCAGCTTTGTCTAGGCACCAGACACCTGAAGAGCTTCAGCCCAAGCCCCTATGTGGAGTCTTCTGCCTTCCATTCAGATATCTATTGTCATGTAGTTGCAACTCATAATATGGTTGAGGTTGTAGGCATTGCCTAAGGGATCAAAAGAGGAGAAATTCTTTCTTGAGACATGTTGATTCTCGGTATCCTAACCTTTAAAAACCATATCCAACAGCAATTCCACTTCTAAAAAGACTGTGGTTTTACTTCTGGTTGTTCACAATTAGGACTTACCCAGGGCTGGTTTTAACCTTTTGTTTTTTCTTATACTGAAATAAGCTTTATAAATTTAGGTGAAAATCCTTTATAGCTGTTGCTAAGTACAGCTGAAACCCACAAGAAACCTAGGAATTCTTTATTTTTTTTTATATTTTTTAAATTTTAAATTTAAATGCAAAATAAGAAATGAAAAGGAAACAAAGTTAAATACCCAAACTCAAATAATACAAAATAAAAGAAAAAAACGAGCTTTGCCATGTGTACAACAGAAAGTAAGAGAGGATTCAAAATACTTATAGCAACAAATTTTCATTTCAAGAAAGTATATAATAAATATTATGCATTGCGTTGAGAGTGGTCCATCTTTTCTTTGCTTCCCTGCAAGTTTTTTTTTGTTCTCCACTGTGCACTTTTTACTTTGTTCTTTTTCCCCCTTCTCTCCTCCCTGAAGGCTACAATTAAGTAGAGACATATGCATGCATGTATGTATATATGTATGTATACATACATATATACATAAACACGATATACATATATACATATATAGACATACACATATACATACATATCAACATATATAGAAATATACACAGAAAGATACATGTATAGACACACATATGCCAATACATACATATACTTACTTCCACATACGTATACTTTGATATTGATAATCATCGTCATATATAGACATATACATTCATATGCATCTATGTAAGACTGTACTATACTTATTAATCCTCTCTTTCTCTGAGGGTGGATAACCTCTTCCTTCATAATTCGAAGTCTTTTCATATTTTTCCAAGTTCACCAACTCATTTCCTACACCACAGCAGTATTCCTGCCTTATGTTGTCTAGTTGTTTTAAATAGTCCAAAACAACATTGGTAAATATGATTGACACATAGTGTAATTTCCTCATTTTTCTCTTTGGATTAAATCTATTTTAGCTTTAATTTTGCCCAAAATGATGATTACCACCCCTGCTCCTTTTTCGCTAACAAATTCTACTCCTGATCTTTATTTTATGTTTGTGTGTATTTCTTATTTCCTATGCCTCCTGACTCCTCTACTTTGCTTCTACTTGCTACCTTGCCTGCCTATTACTTAACCTACTCCCCTCCAAGGATCCCTTCCTTATCCTCCCACTCCCATTAATCCAAACACCCCTCTATACTGCCCTTTAAGCTACTCCCTCACCCTCTCCAATAAAGATCTCTTCCTTATCCTCTCTCTCCTCCCTATCCCCTTAGCATTTATTCCTTTTTGAATTTAGAAGACTTTCATATTCATGTGTGTGTGTTTGTGTGTGTGTGTGTGTGTGTGTGTGTGTTGTTACCTCTTGAACCCATTCCCAATGAAATTAAGCTTCCAGAACTTTCTGCCCTCTCCCCCATCTATTCCTCTGTGTCTATTCCTCCTCTTGGAACCTCATTTGTTTATGATAATTACTTTTTTAGCTGTTCTTACACAGTTTTACTTTTTAAAATCATAGCATAGTCAGGTCTACCTCAATCTTTTTTACAAACTACCCAATTACTAACAACAATCTTAGACATACATTTCACCTTTCCTCATAAAAAGGTAAACAGTCTGCTCTTATTGAGTCCTTTGTTATTAGCTTTTGGTATATATCTTATATTTTTCTTGGCTTTTGTATGTTAAATCTTTCATTATGTTCAGTTTTTAAGCAAAACCTTGAAAATCTGACAATTTATTAAATGTTCTTTTTTTCATTCAGGATTATGTTTAGCTTTTCTGGATATGATATTTTCTACCAGAATCCAACTTCTTTTGTTCTTCAATATATAATGTTCCAAGACCTGTGGTCTTTGTTTTTTAATAGTTGTAATAGTTGATGATTGATTAACATCTGCAGTGGTGACTTCAACTTCTATACCTGGTTCAATGCTGATAGAAGTTGTCTGTTGAACAATTTTGGAAGGACCATGCAAATCCATAATTTTCTGTATTATCATCTGGAACTGATCCCAAGTCTTTGAACCTTCACAGCTAGGAGTTTTTCTAGTTTTTTATTTGAAGTGTCTTAGTAGGCATTTGAAAGATCCTTTCACTTCCAAGTTCTTTTCTTTGGCTCCTCTAAATAGGTCAGCACACACTTTCTTGAGTTCTTTCACATTGCTGCTAGGGAGGGTGATTTGGATCTGGTGAATGGTCACTTTGGGCTCCAGAAGTGTTTGCCAGTGTCTTTGAATGCCACAGCAATGGAGTGGCTTCCTGGCTGACATTTCTTGGTGAGAGTGAAAAGAGTTGAATTGGGAGAAGGAGAGGTAGGGGCTACCAACTCCACTTGGCTGCAGAGATGGTACCTTCACCAAAGAGACACCAGTGGTCTTTTAACGTCACTGCTGCTAGGTTGTGTGTGATTCTAAATGTGGTACCACCATATTTAATTTTTTTTCTTGTTGCTCATAATAGTTTATCCTTGAGCTGGAGGTTTCAGAATTTGACTATGATATTCCTATGGGTTTTCCTCATAGGATTTCTTTTAGGTGGTGATTGACAGATTTTTTTTCTATTTCTACTATCCCGTTCTGTTCTAATGCTTCAAGACAAATTACTTTAATTATTTAATGTACTATTATATCAAGATTCTTTTTCTTAATCATAGCTCTCAGGTAGTCTGATTATTCTTGTGTTTTCTCTTCTTGATCTGTTCTCCAAATAAGTTTTTTTAATGAGAGGTTTCACATTCTCTTCTCCCTATTCATTCTTTATATTTTTATATTTTGTTTTATTATTTCTCAGTCTCTTATGCCTTTGCTGGCTTCCCCTTGCCCAATTCTATTTTTCAAGAAGTTGTTTTCTTCCTTAAGATTCTGGATCTTTTCTAATTGGTTGACTTTCTTTGCATAATCTTCTTGTTTTTCTTCTTTATTTTTTTATCTTTTCCTCAATTTCTCTCATTTGATTTTTAAAGTCATTTTAAGTTCTCTATGAATTTTTTTTGGGGGGAGAAGGTGACAATTTGACATTAATCTTTGGGAGTAGAAAAGGGTTTCTTTGCTCCAGTATCCTCCTCTGAAGATGAACCCTGGTCTTCTCTATTCCCACAGCAACTTTCTATGGTTGAATGCTTTCTCCTTTGCCTGCTCTTTTTTTTTTTTATTTGTGTAGTTCTTTATTTTTTTTTTTAATGCAATTTATTTATTTAACATATTTGGTTTTCAGCATTGATTTTCACAACAGTTTGAATTACAAATTTTCTCCCCATTTCTGCCCTCCCCCCCACTCCAAGATGGCGTATATTCTGGTTGCCCTGTTCCCCAGTCAGCCCTCCCCTCTATCACCCCCCTCCCCTCTCATCCCCTTTTCCCTTCCTTTCTTGTAGGGCAAGATAAATTTCTACGCCCCATTGCCTGTGTATCTTATTTTTTAGTTGCATACAAAGAGTTTTTTTGTTTTTGAACATCTGATTTTAAAACTTTGAGTTCCAAATTCCCTTCCCTCTTCCCTTCCCACCCACCCTCCCTAAGAAGTTGAGCAATTCAACCTAGGCCACACATGTATTATTATGTATAACCCTTCCACAATATTCATGTTGTGAAAGGCTAACTACATTTTGCTCCTTCCCAACCCATCCCGCTTTATTGAATTTTCTTCCTTGACCCTGTCCCCTTTCCAAAGTGTTTGTTTTGATTACCTCCACCCCCATCTGCCCTCCACTCCATCATCCCCCTGCCTTTTATTTTTTTTTTATCTTCCTCCCTCTTCTTTCCTGTGGGGTAAGATACCCAACTGAGTATGTATGGTATTCCCCCTCAGGCCAAATCTGATGAGAGCAAGGTTCACTCATTCCCCCCTCACCTGCCCACTCCCCTCCTCTCCTAGAACTGCTTCCTCTTGCCACCTTTTTGGGAGATAATCCACCCCATTCTATCTCTCCCTATCTCCCTCTCTCAGTAAGTTACTCTCTCATCCCTTAATTTCATTTTATTCCTTTTAGCTATCTTCCCTTCATCCTCAACTCACCCTGTGTCTGCTCTCTTTCTTTTACATATATATATATATATACACATACATACACATACATACATATGCACATAGATACATGCATACATACACATTCACTTATATATATACATAAACATATATATATGCATATATATATATATGCATATTCCCTTCAACTACCCTAATACTGAGGTCTCATGAATCATACTCATCATCTTTCCATGTAGGAATGTAAACAAAACAGTTCAACTTTAGTAAGTCCCTTGCAATTTCCGTTTCTTGATTACCTTTTCATGCTTCTCTTGATTCTTGTGTTTGAAAGTCAAATTTTCTATTCAGTTCTGGTCTTTTCACTGAGAAAGCTTGAAAGTCCTCCATTTTATTGAAAGTCCATATTTTGCCTTGGAACATGATACTCAGTTTTGCTGGGTAGGTGATTCTAGGTTTTAATCCTAGCTCCATTGACCTCCGGAATATCGCATTCCACGCCCTTCGATCTCTTAATGTAGAAGCTGCCAGGTCTTGGGTTATTCTGATTGGGTTTCCACAATATTCAAATTGTTTCTTTCTGGCTGCTTGCAGTATTTTCTCCTTGATCTGGGAGCTCTGGAATTTGGCAACAATATTCCTAGGAGATTTCTTTTTGGGATCTATTTGCGGAGGCGATCGATGGATTCTTTCAATTTCTATTTTGCCCTGTGGCTCTAGAATATCAGGGCAGTTCTCCTTGATAATTTCCTGAAAGATGGTATATAGGCTCTTTTTTTGATCATGGCTTTCAGGTAGTCCAATAATTTTTAAATTATCTCTCCTGGATCTATTTTCCAGGTCAGTGGTTTTTCCAAGGAGATATTTCACATTGTCTTCCATTTTTTCATTCCTCTGGTTCCGTTTTATAATATCCTGATTTCTCATAAAGTCACTAGCTTCCACTTGCTCCAATCTAATTTTTAAAGTAGTATTTTCTTCAGTGGTCTTTTGGACCTCCTTTTCCATTTGGCTAATTCTGCCTTTCAAGGAATTCTTCTCCTCATTGGCTTTTTGGAGCTCTTTTGCCATTTGAGTTAGTCTATTTTGTAAGGTGTTGTTTTCTTCAGTGTATTTTTCAGTATTTTTTTGGGTCTCCTTTAGCAAGTCATTGACTTGTTTTTCATGGTTTTCTCGCATCCTTCTTATTTCTCTTCCCAATTTTTCCTCTACTTCTCTAACTTGCTTTTCCAAATCCTTTTTGAGTTCTTCTATGGTCTGGGGCCAGTTCATGTTTTTCTTGGAGGCTTTGGTTGTAGGCTCTATGACTTTGTTGTCTTCTTTAGGCTGTATGTTTTGGTCTTCTTTGTCACCAAAGAAAGAATCCAAAGTCTGAGACTGAATCTGGGCGCGTTTTCGCGTCCTGGCCATATTCCCAACCAACTAACTTGACCCTTGAGCTTTTCAGTGGGGTATGACTGCTTGTAGATTACAGAGTTCTATGTTCTACGTTTGGGGGGGAAGTGCCAGCTCTGTCAGAGCCGCACTCCTCCTTCCCCAAGGACCCCCAGTCCAGACTGGGCTCAGATCTTCGGCAGGCTGTGCACCCCTGCTGTGATCCGCCACTTAATTCCCCCCACCTTTGCCTGCTCTTTTAAAAATGTTTTTTAGCATACCTCTAACCCTGAGGTATGGAGAATAGTACCTCTGGCCTCAGATCCTCCTTCAGTTCTTCCCTCTTGCCTAGAACTAAAGGCAAGACCTCTAGCCTCCAGTAAGTGCCCACAGCAAGAAGAATCACCACTCCACTGCTTCTGCACTTACCTACTGTATGCTGGTTCCTTCTAACCCAGAGCCAAGTCTCCATAGCACAGGTGGTTCTGGTGTTCCTTGTCACCAGGGGTTCTCAATCTTCCCCAGCTCAGATGGCCAACTCCCCTCACTGTCTTGGGGGGCAAAAGTTTCTGTGGCTGGGTCAAGGCTGCCTCCCAACCCAGCTAACCCCAGGGCTAGCCATTTGTTGTTTAAGCAGGACTAGCCTAGAGGTGTTTATTCTTCACAGGGACCAAACCCCTCTCCTGAAATTTTCTTCAGATCTTCTCCCATTGTCCCAGAAGGTCCAATACTCTGCTCCTACTCATTTACTTTTACCACTCTATGTTTACCTCAAGGTGCTATTTCATATGGTTTGTGGGGGGAATTTGGAGAGCTTGGAATTTTCTAACCAACTCCACCATCTTTGCAGAATCCTCTCTCCCCAGGACTTCTTTATTGAAAATCTAGAAGGGGTGGGAAAAATGAAGAGAAGAAGGAGAAGGGAAAAAGGAAAGAGAGGGCTAGAGAAAGGAGAGAGGAGAGTTTAAAAAAGCAGTTAAGGGGGGAAGAGAAAGGGGAAGATTAGAAAAGAAAACAAAATGAAGAGAGAGGGAGGAAGGAAAAAGAAAGGAAGACAAAGTGGAGGAGTAGAAAGAGAAAGGGGATGAAGGGAGATGGAAAAGAAAACAGAGAAAGAAGAGTAGGAAACTAAAGAAAGAAAGGTGGAGGGAGAGGGAGGAAAAAGGAACAAGAGAGAAGTAAACATGAGCTAGTGAAAATGACAGAGGAAGAGAGAATGAGGAAGAGAATAGAAAGGTGACAGAGAGAGAACGGAAGAGATGGGAACAAGAAAATATAGAAAGGAGAGAGGAAAGGCAGTAAGACAGTGAGAAACAGAATAATAAAGGGAGTAAGAGGGATGGAGAAAAAGGCAAGTAGAAGAAAAGAGAGGAGGCATATGAGAAGGCAGATAGTGAGAGAAAAAAATGGGAGGAAAGAGAAAGGAGAGAGCAACAGCGGACATTTCTTTATGTGTATTAGGACTCTAAGAATTATCTCCAAGCTCCACACTCAATTACTGGCCACTCCAACCTCAAGGTAGATTGAAGACTAGGGTCAATTTTTCCTTCAGACCATCTGGTGAGACTCTAGACCCTTAAACTGGAGGACTAATATGGCAGCATTTATTCCAGCAGATGCCTGTGTGAGCAGCTCATCCTTTTTTAAATTGCATGCAACCATCTTGATAATACCCAGTGCCAGGGAATTTGACAGGTTAATGTATACTGTATGAGAACATTTTTCCCTCAATCCATTCTAAAAAGGCTGCATCAGCGATCTCATTGCTTTAGGGCGTAAGTTGAAAGGAGGAGGCAGATTCTGTTTGGTACTTTTTAACCACTAGTTATTTTCTATTGCTCTATCATTGGAGTTCTTATATCACATGGGCCAGGTAGCTCCAGTCTGTCACAGGACTATGAACTGTATATATAACCTCTGGGGTTAAAGTCATTTGACAAATGCATATGTGGTATCACAAACAGGTCAGAGCCTATGGTGTGAGTTGGATAAGTTGGAAAGAGGGTAGAAACATCAAGGAGTGTGCCCTACTGAGTGTGTGTCAGTACTCTTCACATATAAGGATGAAGAACAGCACACATTTTGAAGTAGATTATTAGTCCCTCCCCCCATGGTGGTTGAGAAAATCAAATGAGATTGTGTTTCAATATTTTCAAAAGAACATAGATTATAAGATCATAGATCTTGAGCAAGAAGGGACTTTGCAGTTTACCTATTATACCTTGTTACCATAAAGCGGTCATCATTTCCATTTTATATATGAGAGAATGGAGGCTTAGAAAGCTAAAGTGATTTGACCATTGTCACAGGGTCCATAAGTGTCTGAGCTGGGACTTAAGTTTAGGTCTATTAACTACAAGTCTGGGGCTCCCTCTTCATTTTGATTCCTTCAATCTGAAGAGGGTACCATCACCTATCTTTACCTATAAAGTTAATTTCTTGCTCCATGGATTATTGATATCTCTTACACTTGAAATAACTGTTGAGAAACAGTTCAGAAAGTAAGATATGTAGAAAAAAGTAACAATTATTGGCTGAGGAAATGACTTTTAATTTGAACCCAAAAAAGCTCATGATTTGGCTCTTATACAAAATTGAATTGTTATAAAATCACCAATTCAACTGCAATGCAAAAAGTCTATTTTTCACCATTAAGGCAGAGTTAAAGCATATGACATAGGCAAAGAGTTTAAAAAATATAGCCCCCTGCAATCTCCATAGGTTGCAATGACATGCTTATGTTGGACTTGAAAATTTTACTTTTCCTTCCAACTCTCCCCTAGTCCTCATCAACCACACCTACTAAGAAAAGCCTTCAGACAATAAGAATACTTACTCTCTTTTGACTTAGAATGCCATCTTAACCAACTTCATGCACAAAACAGATACCTATAATGAGATTTCCATAATAAATCCAAGATCTTTCCTTAAGAGATAACACCAACTCCATGGGCCATCTCCAGTCATCCTGATCTATATCTCAAACTAACTGGACCCAGCTGGCTCTGGAGAAGAAAGTGAGGCTAGTGACTTCACATAGCCCTTCCTCACTTAAATCCTATTAACTTGCGTGTCATGGCATCACCTTCTGGAAGTCATGGTGTTCTTCAAGAAGGAAGGACATATAACAATAACAATACCTGCTCCAAAATCCATTTGGAAAACCACAGAATCTCCAAAGTGGAATACACTTTGGAGCCCACTAAGTAATCTAGCTTAATGCAAATCTGTACAGGAATCACTCCATCAACACCCTTAACAAGTTGGTGTCTAGCTTCCATTTGGAGACTTGTAGTCATAGGGAATTCACTTCCTCCAAAGGTAGTGGAACACCTCTAAAATCTACAAGTAATTTTGATAGTTTCTTCCTGTATATATTAGTTTGAATACATTTTTATATTAATATTTGAATGTTTTTATTTAGCAGAGCACAGTTCCAATGAAGACCATAATGGATGATCCTGAACTTATCATTTATATCTGCATCTATATAGCCTTATTATTGGCAATTTCATTAGACTTTTAACCAATTGGCCAACGATTTGTGTCCCTCACCCCATGAGATCTGATCTGATATATGGCTATACAACTATTATCTGTCATCTTTGTTGTGTTGCCCATTCAGCACATTTTTGAATTATTGGTTATCTCTGATACATCTGACATACTTTATCAGATGTCTTCATAAATCATGTGATCCCACAAGGAGCATTTGCCTTCCTAATATATATTTCACATATTTTGCCATGATGCTATACAAAAGTTACTAGGCAGTTTCACAGTCTTCCTTATTTATTCATTCAGCAAAAATTTATTGTTTTCTTTCACATGGTAGGTGCTATGCAAGACAATGGGGAAACAGATTGTTTTTCTTTTTGAAGGAGATGAGTCTTGCCCTCAAGGAGCTTGCCTTCTACTAGAGAGGATACAATACAGATGCATATGATACAATGTAGTGTGTGATGTTGCCAAGAAGAGTTTCAGGAAAAAATATTTTAGGATAATTTAAAAAGAAAGAGAGAACACTACCTTCTAGGGGCAGAGGAGAGAGGTGAAATAAACCAGGGAAGGCTTTACTAAAGAAATGGCATTTGAACTATACCTGGAAGGAAATGAATGCTGAAAAGCAGAGACAACAAAAACAATGAAATACATTTGATTAATATTGTATGGCTTACAAAGTGCTTTCAAAAAAGCCCTGTAAAGTAAATAGCATGAGGACAAGTTCAGTCTAGGCTTACAACCAGTGATAGCCAGAACAAATTTAAAGAGTCTAGAGATACCAGGTTGGGTTTGGGGAAGAGCTAGTAGTCTTGTCTAGTTTCATTGAAATAAATAGTCATTGGAGGAGAGAATTGTGAACAAGGCTGGAAATATAGGCTGGAGTCAGATTGTGGAGGGTCTAAAGTGCTAAGCTAAGGAGGAGGTATTTGAAGTATTACGAAAAGTAATATAGAGCTACTGAAGATATCTTGACAGGAGACTTAAACAGTCAAACTGTGTCTTAGGAAAATAATTATGGAAGCTCGGAATGATAGATTGGAGAAGAGAAAAAATGGAGGCAGAGAAACATCTTAGGAGATAAGAGGTGATAAGGCCTTGAACTAAGGGTGGCCTTGTGATTGGAGAGAACAAGGCAAATGTTACACATGTCATGGAGGTAATGTAGTCAACAATATTTGGTGAATGATTGGTTGTAAATAATGAGAAAGAGGAAGTAGTCAAGTTCATTTCAACCTAATTTAGTAAATATTTATAAAGTATATAAGGAATTGTGCTAGGTCATAGAAATAAAAATATAGAAAATTAAAAGTCTCTGTCTTCAAGGAACTTACATTATCATAGTCATCAATATCACCATCAATAACATTTATATAGTACTTTAAGGTCAGCAAAGTGCTTTTAATATGTTGTGTTGTGTGATCCTCACAGTAAGCATGTGAGGTAGATTCTAATATCCCCATTTTACAGATGAGGAAACTGAGGCAGAGAATGGTTAAGTGACTCCTCTTGGGTCATACAGCTAGCATATATCTAAGGCAAAATTCAAATTCTGACTTCCTGACTCTAAATCCAATATTCTGTCTACCGCATCACTCTAGTTGCTTCTAACTTGGAGATAACAACAACCACACAAATAAGGAGCTTCAAGGTGTATAAAAAACTAATATAATGCGATTTCAATAGGGAATGAATGCTAGTAACAAAGGGTAGGGATCAGGAGAGGCTTCATATTGAGCTGACATCTGTGCTGTGCTTTGTAGGAAGCCTTGGATTCTAGGAGCTGGAAATAAGAAGGGAATGCATTACAGACGTGGCATACCATTTATGCAAATTATCGGGGCAAGAAATAGGTTATTATGTATGGAGAATGGCTAGAAGGTCAGTTTGATCTTTGACTCAACAGAGTGCCTATTAAGGGAAAATAGGAACCAGACTGGAAAAGTAAGTGGGAACCAGACTTGAGGTACTTTAAATGCCAGCCTGAGAATATCTTGACTTGAAGGCAACAGGGAACCACTGAGGATTTTTAAGAATGGGGGGCCGACAAGGTGAGATCTATTTTTTAGAAATATCAATTTGGCAAGCTATTTGGATGCTTTCAGAAGGAAGAGAATGAAGGTAAGGAGACTGGATAAAGAAATCTTTGAGGATTTGAGCCTCTGTGTCTGATTGAATGGCACCTTTCAGCTCTAAATCAATGTTGCTATATTCATATTTTTCTTTATCAGACTCTGCTGTCACTTCACCATCTGCTCCCTCTTTCATCTAGGTTATTGGGAAATTATAAATTGACTACCCTTTCATAACTGAAAGTTAAGTGGCTAAATTGTACTTCATTGGAACTAATGGTGACCTAGGTTATACCTCATCTTGTGTATTAGCTTTGTAATATTCCTTTAAATCTGTGGATTCTGTTTGCTCCTGGACAAAGCATCGAGGACAAATGGGCCCCTTGGCAATGGATATAATATTGCAAATGTGGCCTCAAAGTTATTGGACTAATGTATTGTATGAAAATAATCAGTTACGTAGCATTTGTCCTTAATGGATTGATAAAGGACAGCCACATAGAGAATGAGGTTGATGTGAAAAGAGGACCACTTTTTTATCAGGCTTCCCAGAGAGGAGTGTAAGTTGTTCATTCCCATAGATAAATAAACAATCGAAGAAAAGTTAACATCTGGGAGGAAAGTTCCTCCAGGATGTAACAGATGTATCCCAACAACCAAACATGTCCTAGGAGCTCTTTAGGATTTAATTACTTGGCAATGCGTTTGATTTGAAGGATAAAGTGGAAAGGGGGAAGTACATTGTAGATTCCCTGAGCCTGAAAATTGAAATCCAGTTGCAGTTTGTCATCAGTTACATGCTGACATTTCTCCAGGCTCAGAGGTTAACTACTAAAACCAAGTTCATCCCATTGCAAATGCAGAGTAGCAAAACACGATTTTTTTTTTTGAAAAAGCCAGGGGGGATGGGAACAAAAACAACTAAGCCTAGTACAGAAGGTCTTTCCTTGGCATCATTTCCCAGAATCCTGATCACTAGGAACATTTTCATCCCAGGAGGGACAAATTACTACAGCTTCTAATTATTTGCAGATTGAGAGATGAGTAACTTTATCTTTTTCATGTCTAACTTCCATTAGGGTGGTGACATCCTATTTTACTCACTGAAACAGTTTTTACACTCAAAGTTATATTGATATTGGTTATTTCCTAACTCTATGCCTGTAATTCTTATAGCTGTCACCAGGTGCTGCTGCTGTAAACTAAATTGTAAGCTAGGCAGAAAGGCTTCCATTCAAGACATGAATTGAATTAAAAAAAATCTTCCAAATAAGATTCAATCAATAATCATTTATTTAGTATTTATTAAATGTCACTGTGTTATGTGATAGGGATTAAAAAAACCAAAAATTACATAATATACTTTCCTTATTAACCACAATTTTACTAAATACTTTTATGAGCATCAGTTCATTTCTTTAATTGCTACAGTTTACAATCTGGCCTTATTCCAGAGCAAAAATGCTTCCAAAGAGATATATGTGCTTATTTTTCTAAGCCTTTTAAAGTTTTGTTTTGTTTTAACAGAATAGAAAATATCAGAATAGTTTTCAAAATCCTCTCTGCTATGCTTACAATTCTCCAGACTTCACTAATGTGATTCAGCCACCTTCTTACTTGGGAACTTCTCTCTGTTGGGGGCAGAAGGAGGTCTTCCCACCTTGAATATCCCTCCAACATCCCTCCACCTCTTTCTCCCATTGGTGAGTTCCATCTGACATCTCCACTTTAGAGACAGGCCCAGGCTGGTCAGGCTTTGTTCCCCTCCCTGTTATCCTTTACCACAATTCCTCCATGTGAGTACATCCTCCCCTATCCCCCTTTAACTCCCTTTGGTGTGTTGTCTTCCCCCTTTAGAATGAAGCTCCTTGAGGGCAAGAACTGTTCTTTTTGCTTGCATTTGTATCTCCACTGCCTAACACAGTGTCTGGGCATATTTTTGTTATTTAGTTATTTCAGTCATGTCTGATTCTTCATGACCCACTTTGGGGTTTTCTTGGCAATTATACAGGAATAGTTTGCCATTTTCTTCTCCAACTCATTTGTACAGATGAAGAAATTGAGATAAACATGGTTAAGTGACTTGCCCAGGGTTACACAGCTAGTCAGTGTCTGGGGCCAAATTTGAACTCAGGTAGATGAGTCTTCCTGACTCCAGGCTGGGAGCTCTATCCACAGCAACACCTAGCTGCTCTTCTGAGCATACAGTAAACCTTAATAAACGTTTGTTGCCTACCTTCAAACAATTTAATTATTCACAGGAAAATATGTGCAAAATAATAGAGAAACATCAGATAAGGTTAAACAAACTATCACAAAGGAGTCATTGAGGAAATTGTTGGTGGAATCTTTTACTCTTTATGATAAATATAAGATTCATGAAAGCAGAAAATTTAGAGGGAAATTATATATACAAAAATTAATTTTCAGTTTGTCTGGATCTCTGTCAAGAGGAAAGAATGTTGGAATTTCAGTCAAAACACCCAAGTTCAAATCTTAACTCAACCACTTAATATCTGGGTAGTGTTCATAAAATCATTTAATCTCTTCAAGACTCAGTTTCTTTACCTGTAAAATGTTGTTGTTCAGTCATTTTCAGCCATGTCTGACTCTTTGTGACTCCCTTTGGGATTTTCTTGGCAGAGATACTGAAATGGTTCACCATTTCCTTCTCCAGATCATTTTACAGATGCAAAAACTGAGGCAAAGAGACTTAAGTGATTTGTCCAATGTCACACAGGTAGTAAGTGTTTGAGCCAGATTTGAACTCACAAAGACCAGTCTTCCTGACTCCAGGACTAGCTCTCTGTCCACTGCATGACCTAGCTGCCCCTCACCTGTAAAATAAGGATAGTAATTTGTGAACTACAGTGTTAAAAAACAAAAAGAACCTAGCACAACGATTAAATGAAATAATGAATGTAAAAATATAACTGCTAGGACTGAAGTCATGGGAGTAGAGGTCCCCAAACTTTATATTAAGAGCATGGCCCTTATCTTCTCTAAAGTTTTGATATATTAGTGAGAATTCATAGACTGAACCTTGATATGATGAGCTCAATGATTAAAAATAAAACATGGAAAGACTTACACAAAATAATGAAGAGTGAAATGAGCAGAACCAAGAGGACATTGTTTATAGTAACAGCAATGTTGTTTTAAGAATGACTTTGAGAGGGGGCAGAGCCAAGATAGTGTCTGGAAAGCAGGGACTGGCTTAAAGTTCTCCCCCAGGACCCTCCAAACACCTATAAAAATGGCTCTGAACAAATTTTAGAACTGCAGAACCCATGAAATAGCAAAGGAAAGCAGGGCTCCAGCCCAGGACAGCCTGGATGGTCGCTGGGTAAGGTCTATTGCACAGAGCTGGGAGCTGAGCAGAGCAGAGCCCAGTATGGGCTGTGCCCAGACCAACCAGACTGGAAGCCAGGCAGAACAGGCACTAGCACCCTGTGTCAGTGAGCTGTGGCAGTTACCAGACTTCTCAACCCACAAACACCAAAGACAATGGAGAAGGTTAGTGGGAAAAAACTTCGGGGACAGAGTGAAAGGAGTTTGTGGTTCGGCCACTCCCCTCACCCCTCCCCGGGGGCAGCAGAGGTGGTGGAGCTAAAGAACTACAGTTGTAGTTGCTTCCAGCCCCAGGCCCACCTGGTGGGAGGAATTAAGTGGCAGCTCAGAGAAGGAGTGCAGAGCTTGCTCAGATCTGAGTCACAGTCTGTGTTGGTGGTTCTTGGAGGAGGAGGAGCACTGGAGTGGCAGAGCTTGCTGTGTAGAAAAAGCTCTGAAAAACAACAGTGCAGCCCCTCAAGCTTGGGACAAAGTACTCTCTACTCTACAAGCAGTCATTCCCTGATGAAAAACTCAAGGGTCAAGTAGTTGGCTGGGAACATGGCCAGGCAGCAAAAACAGACTCAGATTCAGACTCACACTTTGGAATCTTTCTTTGGTGACAAAGAAGACCAAAACATAACAGCCAGAAGAAGTCAACAAATTCAAAGAGCCTACAGCAAAAGCCTCCAAGAAAAACATGAACTGGGTCTCAGGCCATGGAAAAGCTCAAAAAGGATTTGGAAAAGCAAGTTAGAGAAGTAGAGGAAACATTGTGAAGAGAAATGAGAGTGATGCAAGAAAACCATGAAAAACAAGTCAATGACTTGCTAAAGGAGACCCAAAAAATACTGAAGAAAATAACACCTTAAAAAATAGACTAACTCAAACGGCAAAAGAGCACCAAAAAGCCAATGAGGAGAAGAATGCCTTGAAAGGCAGAATTAGCCAAATGGAAAAGGAGGTCCAAAAGACCACTGAAGAAAACACTACCTTAAAATTAGATTGGAGCAAGTGGAAGCTAGTGACTTTATGAGAAATCAAGATATTATAAAACAGAACGAAAAGAAGGAAAAAACTGGAAGATAATGTGAAATATCTCATTGGAAACACCACTGACCTGGAAAATAGATCCAGGAGAAAGAATTTAAAAATTATTGGACTACCTGAAAGCCATGATCAAGAATTCAAGAAATTATCAAGGAGAACTGCCCTGATATTCTAGAAGCAGAGGGTAAAATAGAAATTGAAAGAATCCACCAATGACCTCTTGAAAAAGGTCCCAAAAAGAAAATTCCTAGGAATATTGTTGCCAAATTCCAGAGTTCCCAGGTCAAGAAGAAAATACTGCAAGCAGCCAGAAAGAAACAATTTGAATATTGTGGAAACACAATCAGGATAACACAAAATCTAGCAACTTCTACATTAAGGGATCGAAGGGCTTGGAATATGAAATTCTGGAGGTCAATGGAACTAGGATTAAAACCAAGAATCACCTACCCAGCAAAACTGAGTATTTTGCCTCCAAGGCAAAATATGGATTTTCAATAAAATAGAGGCCTTTCAAGCTTTCTCAGTGAAAAGACCAGAGCTGAATAGAAAATTTGACTTTCAAACACAAGAATCAAGAGAAGCAAGAAAAGTTAAACAAGAAAGAGAAATCATAAGAGACCTACTAAAGTTGAACTGTTTTGCTTACATTCCCACATAGAAAGATGATGTGTATAATTCATGAGACCTTAGTATTAGGGTAGCTGAAGGGAATATATATATATATATATATATATATATATATATATATATATATATATATATATGTATATATATATATGTATATATATACACACACACACACACACACACACACACACACACACAGAGGGCACAGGGTGAGTTGAATATGAAGTGATGATATCTAAAAAAATAAAATCAAATTAAGCGATAAGAGAGGAATACATTTAGAAAGGGAGAAAGGGAGAGATAGAATGGGGTAAATTATCTCGCATAAAAGTGGCAAGAAAAAGCAGTTCTGTTGGAAGGGAAGAGGGGGCAGTTGAGGGGGAATGAGTGAATCTTGCTCTCATAGGATTTGACCTGAGGAGGGAATAACATACACACCCAATTGGGTATCTTACCCCACAGGAAAGTTGGAGGAAGGAGATAAAAAGGGGACATGATAGAAGGGAGAACAGATAGGGGGAGGAGGTAATCAAAAACAAACATTCTTGAAAAGAGACAGAGTCAAGGGAGAAAATTGAACAAAGGTGGATGGGGTAGGAAGGAATAAAATATAGTTAGTCCTTCACAACATGAGTATTGTGGAAGGGTTTTACATAATGAAACACATGTGGCCTATGTTGAATTGCTTGCCTTCTTAGTGAGGGTGGGTGGGGAGAGAAGAGGGGAGAGAATTTGGAACTCAAAGTTTTAAAAGCAGATGTTCAAAAAAAAGTTTTTGCATGCAACTAGGAAATAAGATATACAGGCAATGGGGCATAGAAATCTATCTTGCCATATAAGTAAGAGAAAAGGAGATTGGGGGAGTAGGGTGACAGAAGGGAGAGTTGACTGGGGAATGGGGCAATCAGAATATATGCCATCTTGGGGTGGAGGGGAGGGTAGAAATGGGGAGAAAATTTGTAATTCAAACTCTTGTGAAATTCAATGCTGAAAACTAAAAATATTAAATAAAAATGTGAAAAAAGAATGACTTCGAGAGAATAAGTTATTTTGACTATTATAAATACCAAAATTAACTACAAAGGACATATGAAGGAAGACTATCTGCAAAAAGTGAAAGAATTGATAAATAGAAGTATGTAAAGAATAATTTTACATATACATCCTAATTTTTGTCTAATGGTAACCATCTCTAGGGCAAGGGGGAGGGAAGAAAAAGAAATTTACATGATAATTTTATTGTATATTTGAAAGGAATAGCAAGTTGTACACAGTAGGTTTGTAGTTTCATGTGCAATCATCTTTTTCATTGTACTATGTTATGGAAATGCTTGGCTTCTTCCATAAATTAAAAACATAAAATTTAATTAAAAAAACATTGTCTCCCTTCGAGGAGTTTACAATCTAATAGGGGAGACAACATGCAAATAAATATATACAAACCAAGCTGTATACCAATATTAATGGGAATTAATTATTTATTCTAATTACTTGAAATAAAAGAGGTTAGGACAGACTTACAGTAAAAGATGAAATTTTAATTGAGACTTAAAGGAAGCCATGGAGGTCAGTAGGCAGAGCAGAGGAGGGTGAACTTTCAAGGTATGAGGAATAACCAGAGAAAATTCCCAGAGCCAACTCATAATCCATAACATATATTTCTGTGTGTAACATTTTGCCAAATTTAAATATCTAGCCCTGAAAATTGGTGATTTAGCTTTTTCCTGAAAAACCTGTAATTGCCAGTGGCTGAGGCTGCCTGCTTTGCTCATGGACAGTTCTGATTATCAGGAAGGAGACACAGCAGTCATGATATTATATCATCATAATGATGTCCATGTTTCCAGAGTATAAATATGAAATGTGGAATTTTTATTTTCTGATTCCTAATTCTATCATTCCTTTTGCAGGAACTTACACCTTAGTTGTGACTTCAAATCCAATCAATCCATCTGTAAATAATAATTAAATGGTGGACACATTGCTAAGAACTGGGACTACAAAGAACAGTAAAGCCAGTCCCTTCTCTCAAGGAGCTTACAGGGGAATGGGGGAGATCTCATGCAAACAATTATGAATAAACCAGCTACAGACATGATACATTACAGATTAACAGTAGAGGGAAGACATTAGCATTAATGGGAATTAGGAAAAGCTTCTTGTAGAAAGTGACATTTTAGTGGGATCTTGAAGGAAGCTGTGGAAGCAGGGGGCAGAAACAAGCAGGAAGAGCATTCCAGGGATGGGGAACAACCATTGAAAATGCCTAGATTCTGGAGTTCAGTTTCTTGTGTGAAGACCAACCAGAAGGGCAATGTCATTGGAACAAAGAGTAAGTGGAAAGAAGAAAGTTAGAAGAAGATTGAAAAGGTAAGAGGGGTTCAGGTTGTGATGACATTTGAAAGCCAGTTAGGATTTCCTATATGATCCTGGACCTCATAGGGTACCACTGGAGTTGATGAAATAAGGGGGTAACATGGTTAGATGTGCACTTAATGGAGATTAATTTGACAACTGAGGGGAGAACAGATTAGAGTGGGAAGAGCAACTTAAAGCAGAGAGACCTCACAACAAGGCTATGACAGTTTCACATGTGAAATGATAAGGGACTTAACCAGGGTGGTTGTAGGGTCTGAAGACAGAAGGGGGCAGATAAAAGTATAATGGCAAGCAAAGTGGGACTTTTTGTTGTCTTTTATTTTGGAGTGCTTCTCAGCACTAAGGCAATCAAGTGTCTTTGATTGAGTCTTGCCTTTGTTTGTAGGAAGGCCCTCACTCTTTTGCTAATTAGGTCGTGAGAGGCATGGAGCCCTCAGGACTTGAAAAAGGCTATATATACTCTGAGGTGAGCATTTTGCTAGGGGCTCACTCACTGGAAGAGTGTCATGTGATTTGACCAGATGAGACTCTGGGTAGCCCTTAAGGAACTCCCTCCTCCCGCCTTTGAAAACCCAGATGTTGGTGCTTCTGTTTCTGGTAACTGTGTGTACATTGCTAAGGTCAGATAGATAGAAGCCTGTCTGTTGATTGGTGTTTATTTGCTCTGTTTATATAATTTCTGCTTGTAATTTCTGTTTCTGTTTTCTCTGAAGTTCAGGGTGCTGACTTTTCCCCCTGAACTAAGTGAATGATATATGTATGTTTAATTAAAGTGAGATTGTAAACCCCTTAAAGTTGCTTTCCTTAGAAAAGCAGATCAAAGATCCTGTGCTAGCAGCCCTCCTGTGTGCTGGTATTATTGATCTTACACAGCCACAGTAGCAGCAAGTAGCATTGTTATTACAGCAAGCAATGTTACAAAGTTAAAACTGTTAAGATTTGAAAGCAAATTGGAGGTGGTGGTGAGAGAGAGTGAAAAATAAAGGATTACACCTAGGTTTTGAGCTTTAGTACCTGGGAGGATTATATTAAGGTGCCTTCAATAGTAGTAGGAAAGTTCAAAAATGGGGAGTGCTTTTGGAGGAAAAGATAATAAGATACCAAAGAGACATCCAGTTTGAAATGTTTCATAGGCAGTAGGAGACACAAACATTTCCTTGGGAGAAACTTAAAAATCCATGTTCATACTCTTGTCTGGTTTTCCTTCTGCCTGTCTGACCACTCCTCCATATGTTTTATTTGTCTTTTAATCCCCAGTGCCTGACACACAGTGAATACATAATACATGCTTATAGATTGTTTGACATAAATACTCCACTTCAATGGATCCATGGTACACTGATTGTACACTGATTGTAGATTATAGTACACTCATGACTTCTCTTCCTGGATACACTATCTTCCAGTAAATCCTCTATGGAGGATCTGCCCAAAATGTTTGATATGTTCTTCTGCATCTTTTAATACTTCAGACCTACTAGGGTAATACTCAGACTCTTCATAAGTTATCCTGAAGTCTCACCAAACTTATCTGATCCATGAAGGGATTCACACACTAATACTCCCTGTGCCCCCCACCCCCACCTTTTCAAGGAATGGGGGTGAAGGAGAGGATATATTGAAGAAAGAAAGTTCATAGCTTTTTTCTTATCTCAAAAATACTCTAAAAATTCTGTGATTATACCCATATGTAATTGTTTAAATACATAAGGGATCATCAGTTTAGAGCTGAAAGAGACCATGCTGCTCCATATTTGGTCCTACTTCTTCACTTTATGAACAAGTAAAACAAAATACAGAGAGGTTAAGTGATTGGCTGCCTGTGGCCATTCAGCTAATAAGTTTTGGCATCTGGATTTGAACCCATGTCTTCCTGACTCCAGATCCACCATCTTATCAAGTACCCCAATGCTGCTTCTCTGATAGCTAAGATGGGGATAAATCATGATCCTCAATAGACTCATTCACAACTGACATGAAATGAAGCTAAAAACTTTGAACCTAAAGATTCAAATGCATGATCAATTTGATGAGATCTACACACAACAAGCTTGGGGAAATGTGAATGGTGGGGAGATTTTTGGGTGCTAAATAAACCAAATTATAAGAGAGACCCAGTATTCCCTTTGATTATGTCACCTGCAGTCTGAGGGTTGAGTCCTTCGGAAGTTAATTAAATAAGATTAGAGTGAGGAAAAATCAGACTGAGAAGAAAGCAAGGACTCAGCCTCTGCACTAATCCAATGGAAAGCTAAATATAGCCAGACTCAGCTATGTTTGGAGAGACATCATCAGAAGGCTGACCACAGGGCAATAAATTTTTCAGCCACAGGAGTTCACAAGGACTGTCTGCTAAGGTAAAGAAAGGCTGTCACCTGCATCTATGCAGGGGTCACCTTCAACCAAAAATCAGTATTGAAATATTAAGGTGTTACAAGCCTTTGATCATACCAAGAGGGAGCAGAGAGACTTGAAGGCAGGGGTTCTTAGCTGCTGGATTAGCACTTTATACCCAGATTCCCAAGTTTCAAGGGTCTGGTGAGGCTTTGATGCTTGACAGAGCTTGTTGGGAATAAAATATGGAAGCCATGGAAGGAGGAATATGCCACAGAGTAGCGGAGGAGAGAATTCATCTTGTCTATGCTCATAGAGAACAAAGGCTAGAGGTTTAGAGATATGTAGTCTTCTCTGGATAGCTCCCCTTGGGGCTCCCCTTGAAATCCTTGGACTGAGGTGTTGCGGACTTTGGAGAGTGGGAACAAAGCATATAGCAAGAAACTATCTGATGCAGCTGGTATGTTGGTAAATTTTAAGTTTCTAGGGGCCATATGGGTACTTTGTTTCTTCCACCTTTCCACTAAAGGAGTGAGTTCAAAACCTCTGATTCCCAAATGAACTGTGAGAAGATCACTTTTGGAAGTTTCATATCATTAATTGCTGATGTGGATGTTTTGAGCTAGATATTCCAAAAGGAGTTTCAAATTCTATATGTCTTCATCTTTTGAACTTCATTTCTGTCACAGGTATCATAATTCTCCCAGGCAGCCAGGTTTACGGTCTCAGAGTCATTATGTACTCCTCACTCACTCCCAAACCACATATCCTCCCAGTGCCCCAGTCTTGTTGATTTTATCTTCACAACAGCTCTCACATCCCTCCCCTTCTCTCCACTCATATGACAACATTAGTAGGAATTGCAACTGGTTTTCTGTGGACAGTTAGAGTGTAAGTGGAAGGCTGTTACTGGGAAAAAGAAACCTGATTTCCATGCCTATGAGTTGCTAGAGAAGGAGTGGGATTTGGTGTCCCCACCAGACTTTGGCTGGGATCCCTTATTTCCCTTTCATTCCAGCTTCTTTATTTCTCCTTTCTCATCCCATACCCCATACAGGCTTTAGACAACAGGTGGTTGTTCCAGGAGCTTGTGGATTAAACTCTTTCTTTAATAAGTTGGGATGCCATGTTATCTGCCCAGCCATTTGAGATATACAAGGGACTAGATAACAAAAAGTGCATGTTGTAGTGTCCAAAATGGTCTAATCTGCAAGAAAAAGCACTGAGGCAGAGCTCCAAGCCAATAACGCTCTATTTTTTTAAAAAAAATTATTTAATCTTTTTTTCCTGATTACTTGTAAAAACAATTTTAACATTTTTTTCAAATTCTGAGTTCAAAATTCTCTCTTTCTCTTCCCTCAACTTGTCAATGAGAAGGCAAACAAATTGACATAGGCTATAGATGTGGAGTTATGCAAAATAAATTTCCATATAAATCATTTTGTGAAAGAAAACACAGACAAAAAACCCCAAAAATAAAGAAAGTAAATAAAAAAGTATCTTTGATTTACATTCAGGCTCTACCAGTTCTTTCTTTGGAGATGGACAGCACTTTTTATTGAAAGTCCTACAGAATTGTCATGGATCAAATGGTATTGCTGAGAATAGCGAAGTCATTCATCATCACATAATATTTATGTTACAGTGTACAATGGTCTCCTGGTTCCACTTATTTCACTTTGCATCAGTTCATGTCAGTCTTTTCATATTTTTTGAGAGCATCCTGCTCATCATTTCTTAAAGCACAATAGTACTCCATCACAATCCTACACAACTTGTTGACCCATTCCCCAACTGATGAGTATCGCTTTAATTTCCAATTCTTTGCCACCACTAGAAGAGCTGTTATAAATATTTTTGTACACATAGGTCCTTTTCCTTTTTTTGTTTTTTTATCTCTTTGGGACACAGACCAAGTAGTGGTATTGCTTGGTCAAAGGGGATGAATGGTTTTATAGCCCTTTCAGCATAGTTCCAAATTGCTCTCCAGAATGGTGTAAAGGCAATCAGTAAGTGAAAAGATCTTTCTTGCCCATTGAATAGGCTTCAGGTGGGGTGTTAGGTGGAGCCAAAGAAGGGAGGTCTGATTAGATCTCTGTTCCCAAGTAGGCCCCAAACCCCTAGTTACTAGGTGCTAAGCCAATGTGGGCATGAAGCCCTCTGGGCCCTAAGGGGAGTTGCTAAGACCAGAGTATGTGTCTAAGTTCTGGTCAATCAGATGATGTTCTAATCATCTGATGATGGCTAAGGACTGTATAAAAAGAGAGAACAGAGTTTAGAAAGGCAGAAGCAGGAAAGGGAGAAGCAGGAGAAGGAGGAGCAGTGGAAGCAGAATCAGCAGAAGCCAGAGCAGTCGAAGCTGGAGGAGTGGAAGCTGAGGAGCAGAAGAAGCTGAAGCAGTAAATTCTGAAGAAGCTGAGAAGCTGAAGGAGCAGCAGAGGCTGGAGAAAGTGAGGACAAGGAGGAGCCAAAACTGAGGACTGAGGACTGAGAGCAGGACAGAGAGCCAAGAGCCAGCATCCAGAGTGTACAGACCTGAGACTGCTGAGCGGGGGGGCTTGGGACACATGAGTCATGTTCTTACAGGAGGGCCCTAGCATTGGGGGGAAACACAAGTATGGTTTGGCTTGCTGCCATAATATTTTTTCTGTAACCTCCTGGTTACTATTGTGAGGTGGGTTTATTGGTTCTGGAAGGTTCTTACCACACCAGCGAATTGGGGGCATTGGGTCTTGGGTCTGGTCCTTTGGAGTTTAAATAAATGTTTTAATTCCTCTGCCTTTTACTTAGAGAATTTCTTATATCCTGCCATTTCAAACAATTCAGACATGCTCATGGTTCTCTTCGAGGTCATGAAATTTGCCTTAATGTTATAAATGGTTGAATAAGTATACAACTTCACCAACAGCACATTAGTGTTTTAATTTTCCCACATCCCCTCCAACATTTATCATTTTCCTTTTCTATCATATTAGCCAATCTGACATGTGTGAAGTAGTAGCTCTGAGTTGTTTTAATTTGCATTTCCCTCATCAATAGTGATTTGGAGCACTTTTTTATATTACTATAGGTAGCTCTAATTACTTTGTCTGAAAATTGCCCGTTCATATCCTTTAAGCATTTATCAATTGTGGAATGACTCTTGTTTCTTTAAATTTGACTCAGTTTTCCATATATCTAAGAAATGAAATCTTTATCAGAGAAACTCTCTGTAAAATTTTTTTTCATGATGATTACCACTATATTCTTCCCTCCATCCTGTTTTCCCTCTGTTTATCTTACTCTCTCTCTCCTTTTACTTTGTCCATTCTCAAAAGTGTTTTGTTTCTGACTTTTACCTCTCCTTAACTGTCCTCCCTTCCATCAGCTCTTCTGTTATCCCCTTCTCTTCTTACTTTCTTGTTTGGTAAGACAGATTTCTACATCCAACGGAGTTTCTACATAATTCTTTCTTTGAGCCAATTCTGATGAGACTTGTAAGGTTCATGTGCTCCCTCTACACTTCCCCCATTTCTCCCTCCTCTATAAAATCTCTTTCAGGCTTCTTTTATTTGAGATAATTTATCCCATTCTACACATCCCTTTCCCTTTTTCCCAATGAATTCTTCTTTGTCATCTCTTAATTTTATTTTTTTTTAGATAATCATACCATCACATTCAACTCACACATCTGCTTTTTGTCTATGTATACTCCTTCTAACTGCCCTCATGAGAAAGATTTTAGGAGGCGTAAATATAATTTTGCCATGTAAGAACAAAAATGTTTAACCTTATCAAATCTCTTATGATTTCTCTTTCCTGTTTACCTTTTTATGCTTCTTTTGCATGTTGTATTTGAAAGTCAAGTTTTCTATTCAGCTCTAGTGTTTTCATCAGTAATGCTTGAAAGCATTTCATTAAATGTCCACTTTTGTCCCCTAAAGGCCTATATTCAGTCCTGCTTGTAGGTGACTCTTGATTATAAATTTCATTAAATGCCCATTTTTGTCCCCTAAAGTCTTATATTCAGTTCTGCTGGTAGGTTACTCTTGATTATAATCCTAGATCTTTTGACTTCTGAAATATCCTATTCCAAGCCATCTGATCCTTTAATGTAGAAGCTGCTAAATCTTGCATCATCCTGACTGTGGCTCCACAATATTTGAATTGTTTCTTTTTTGCTGCTTGCAATATATTTTTCCTTGATCTAGGAAGTCTGGAATTTGGCTATAATATTTCTTGTAGTTTTCATTTTGGGAACTTTTCCAGAAGGTAATCAGTGGATTCATTCAATTTCTATTTCATCCTCTGTTTCTAGAATATCAGGGCAGTTTTCCTTGAGAACTTCTTGAAAGATGATGTCTAGGCTCTTTTTTATCATGGCTTTCAGGTAGTTCTATAATTCTTAAATTATCTCTCCTGGATCTATTTTCCAGATATTTCACATTGTCTTTTTTTTTCATTCTTTTGATCTTATTTGATTGTTTCTTGATGATTCATAAGTCATTAGCCTCCACTTGGCCAATTGTAACTTAAAAAATTATTTTCTTCAGTGAGGTTTTGTATTGCCTTTTCCATTTGGCCAATTTTACTTTTTAAGGAGTTCTTCATTCCAGGAATTTTTGTATATCTCTTTCTGTTTGGCTAATTCTGATTTTTAAGCCATTCTTCTCTTCTTTGGATTTAACCTACTCTCTTTCTTAAGGTGTTTCTCCAGTACTTTTTGTGCCTCCTTTGCCAAGCTGTTGACACTTTTTTCATAATTTTCTTGCATCATTCTCATTTCTCTCCCCAATTTTTCTTCTACCTTTCTTATTTTATTTAAAAAATCCTTTTTGAGCTTTTCCATGGCCTGAGACCAATTCATTATTTCTTTGAGACTTTGACCTAGGAATTTTAACTTTGTCATCTTCTTCTGAGTATTTGTTTTGATCTTCCTTGTCATCATAGTAGCTTTCTAAGGTCAGGTTATTTTTTCTGATTTTTGCTCATTTTTCAGTCTATTTCTTGACTTTTAACTCTATGCTTAAATGGAGCTCTGCTTCCCAAGTGGAGAGAGTACTGTCTCAAACTTCAGGGTTTTTGTGAAGCTGTTTTCAAAGGTTATTCTGGGGACTTATAAGATTTTGGCTCTTCCAAGTTCGTATTATCTAGGGAGAGGTGTGTTAACTATTCTTCTATACTGTGCACTTGTTTGTGAGCAACCACAAGCACTCTTTTCAACTCTAGTGCTGTGACCAGGATCCTTGCTGCTCTGTGGCTACAATCTCTGCTGTGCTAGTGTTCCTCCTCACATTTGTAACCCTCTCCAACCCAGATCCTAGCAATGCAATCCAAGCGATGCAATGTAAACAATGCAACAGATTCTTGCCCTCCAGCAAAGGGACCCCTGTAAATCTCCTTTTGGCTCATTGTTGGATCCCCTTATTATCTGTGGGCTGAGAGGTCTGGAAATTGCCACTGCTGTCACTGATTTCATAACCTTGAGGGTACTCCTAGTTTGCTGGAACCCAGTCTGCGCTGGCTTGGCCTGTGCTGAACTGTGCTCCTTTCTTGCCCTGGTGTAACACACCTTTCCTACCAATCTTCTAAGTTGTCTTGGGATGGAAAATTGTTTCACTCCATATTTTTGTGGGTTCTGCCACTCTAGAATTTGATTAGAGTCATTATTTAAAGATATTTGGAGGTGTTTAGGTGAGTCCCTGCCTTTACTCTACCATCTTGGCTCTGCCTCCCCAATAGAGGGGAATTTAATAAAGGGTCCATGGCCCCCTTTAATAAAATAGACTTCAGATCTTCCTTGTGATATGAGATGACTCCTTACTCTAGGTCCTTGGATTTCTAGTGCTTAACATCTAGAGACACAGAAGGGGCAAAGTAAAATACACAGTTTCATTGGATGATAGGCTTTGTTTTTGCCCGTTAAGAAGAGCCAGAAATGATACAACAGCATAGCTGGTCACAGGATGGGCGAGGCAAGGGTCATCTCTGCTGACTAAGTGGTCATAAGATGGGCCGCTCCTTATGTCAGGCAAGAGAGGGTGGTCTAGAAGTACAAAAATTCTTTGGAAGACTTTCCATATCATATTAGGCCATCCCACCCATACTGGGTTTGGTCATCAGAATTCTTGTGGTTAGGCAAGCAGATTTTATAACTAGTAGCATGTATAAATAGTAACATAAGAAAGAATCTAACCTTATCTAATTTTCCTATATCTAAGATAGGCAAAATATGTATTAATGTATGTAATTCCTGTACTCATGTTGGTTGATTAGACTGACAAAAAATACTAGATGAGTAATTGCTAACATTCATTAACTCTGTGGAATTACACTGAACTGATTAATACTGATTGGAGAAAAATAGGGGTCAAATTCAAATCATCTTTATTACTGTATCGGGTAGGAAAGATACATCAGTAGTGGTTCATATGAAAAACTTTGGTGTTTCAGTGAATTATAAATTCAGTATCAGTTTTCCATATGACAGAAATCCCAAAAAGAGATAACACAAGCCTGTTGCACCAATAAATATCTATCCAGTCATCACTCATCTATATAGTGCCAACTATGTGCTGAATGCTGAGGATACAGATGAAACATATCTGAAACATTATGTTGCCTTCTGGATGTCACATTTTATGGGCATGTAAACAACTAGTGCCTTCCCTGCTTGAACATATACATCCTTGATTTATGCATTTCTTGACCTTAACACAAGAAGAGCATTGAACAGAGTTTAGGCAGCTAAGTAGTATAGTGGGTAGAATGTTAGACTTGGAATTAGGACTACTTGAGATGAAATCATATTTTAATATTTAATATTTTAGTTTTCAACATTGATTTCCACAAGATTTTGAGTTAGGAATTTTGTCCCCATTTCCAAGATGGCATCCATTCTTATTGCCACGTTCCCCAGTCAGCCCTCCCCTCTTTCACCACACTTCCCCCACCACATCTCCTTTCCCCTTACTTTCTTGTAGGACAGGATATATTTCTATGCCCCATTCCCTATATATCTTGTTTCCTAGCTGCATACAAAAAAATTTTTTTAAGCATCTGCTTTTAAAACTTTGAGTTCCAAATTCTCTCCCCTCTTCTCTTTCCATCCACCCTCCCTGGGAAGGCAAGCAATTCAACATAGGCCACATGTGTATCATTATGTAAAACCCTTCCACAACGCTCATGTTGTGAAAGGCTAACTATATTTCCTTCCATCCTATCCTGTCTCCCTTTATTCAGTTTTCTCCCTTGACCGTGTCCCCTTTCAAAGATGTTTGCTTTTTATGACCTCCTCCCCCTATCTGCCCTCCCTTGTATCATTCCCCTTTTTTTAACCCCTTCCCCTTACTTTCCTGTGGAGTAAGATACCTAATTGAGTGTGTATGTTACTCTCTCCTCAAGTCAAATCTGATGAGAGTAAGATTCACTCATTCCACCTGACCTGCCCCCTCTTCCCTTCCAGCAGAACTATTTTTTCTTGCCACTTTTATGTGATATAATTTACCCCATTCTATCTCTCCTTTTCTCCCTCTCTCAATATATTCCTCTCTCACTCCTTACATTTATTTCATTTTTTCAGATATCATCCCTTCATATTAAACTCATCCTGTGCCCTCTATCTATATTCCCTTCAACTCCCTTAAAACTGAGAAAGGTCTCATGAATTACACACATCATCTTTCCATGTAAACAAAACAGTTCAACTTTAGTAAGTCCCTTATGATTTCTCTTTCTTGTTTACCTTTTCATGCTTCTCTTGATTCTTGTGTTTGAAAGTCAAATTTTCTATTCAGCTCTGGTCTTTTCATTGAGAAAGCTTGAAAGGCCTCTATTTTATTGAAAATCCATATTTTGCCTTGGAGCTCAGTTTTGCTGGGTAGGTGATTCTTGGTTTTAATCCTAGTTCCATTGACCTCCAGAATTTCATATTCCAAGCCCTTCAATCCCTTAATGTAGAAGGTGCTAGATCTTGTGTTATCCTGATTGTGTTTCCACAATATTCAAATTGTTTCTTTCTGGCTGCTTGCAGTATTTTCTCCTTGACCTAGAAACTCTGGAATTTGGTGACAATATTCCTAGGAGTTGTCTTTTGGGGATCTTTTTCAAGAGGCGATTGGTGGATTCTTTCAATTTCTATTTTACCCTCTGGCTCCAGAATATCAGGGCAGTTTTCCTTGATAATTTCTGGAAAGATGATATCTAAGCTCTTTTTTTGATCATGGCTTTCAGTTATTCCAACAATTTTTAAATTATCTCTCCTGGATCTATTCTCCAGGTCAGCAGTTTTTCCAATGAGATATTTCACATCATCTTCCATTTTTTTATTCCTTTGGCTCTGTTTTATAATATCTTGATTTCTCATAAGGTCACTAGCTCCCACTTGCTGCAATCTAATTTTTAAGATGGTATTTTCTTCAGTGGTCTTTTGCACCTCCTTTTCCATTTGGCTAATTCTGCCTTTCAAGGTGTTCTTCTCCTCATTGGCTTTTTGAGCTCCTTTGACATTTGGGTTAGTCTATTCTTTAAGGTGTTATTTTCTTCAGTATTTTTTAGGGTCTTCTTTAGCAAGTCATTGACTTGTTTTTCATGGTTTTCCTGCATCACTCTCATTTCTCTTCCCAATTTTTCCTCTGCTTCTCTTACTTGCTTTTGCAAATCCTTTTTGAGCTCTTCCATGGCCCGAGACCAATTCATATTTTTCTTGGAAGCTTTTGATATAGGTTCTTTGACTTTCTTGTCTTCTTCTGGCTGTATGCTTTTGTCTTCTTTGTCCCCAAAAAATGAATCTAGAGTTTGATTTTGAGTCTGAATCTGAATCTGAGTCCATTTTTGCTGCCTGTTCATGTTCCCAGGCAACTCCTTGACCCTTGAGCATTTTTTGTCAGGATATGAATGCTTGTAGAGTAGAGAGTGCTTTGTCCCAAGCTTTAGGGTCCAAGCACTGCTGTTTTCAGAGCTACTTCTATTCCACTGTCACCCCAGGCTCCGTCACTGCAGCACTCCTCCTCCCCCAAGAACCGCCGAGCAGGACCACAATACAGATAGGGCACAGCAAGAGAAGACTGCAAAGCACTCCTTGTACTCCTGCTCTGATCTGCTGCTAGATTTCTCCCACTGTGTGAGCCAAGGACTCAGAAAACCACTGATGCTGCCTCTCTGAAGGCAGCATCAGGAGCTTCCTGCTGCTGCTATGGCTGCTGCTGCACCATTTCCTCCACTCCCAGAGTTGGGGGCCAGACTGCTCTGAACTCAATCCTGCAGTTTCCTTCTAACCTGCTCTTTGGCTTTTGTGGGTTGAGAAGTCTGGTAACTGCCACAGGTCACTGTTTCATGGCCCCAAGGCCTGTTCCAGCTGGCTGACTCCGGGTCTGGTCTGTCCCAGCGAGCACCATGCAGGGCAGCCCTCTGCTCTCAGCACCACACGACAGCCCCTTCCTGGCCACCATTCAGGTTCTCCTGGTCTGGATACCTATTTCCCTCTGCTATTTCATAGGTTCCACAGCTCTAGAATTTGTTCAGAGCCATTTTTTACAGGTGTTTGAGGGATTTGGGGGGCAGTTTAAGCAAGTCCCTCCTTTGTAGCTGCCATCTTGGCTCCACCCCCTGAAAGCCTACTTTAGATATTTAAGTGTGTGACCCCAGGGTATCAGTAAGGTAAGATTCATGACCTCTAGGATGACTATGAACATGCCTGTATTGTTTGGAATCATAAAGTATGAGAAACTCTCTAGGTAGAAGGCAGAGGAAGTATAACATTTGCTTAGACTCCACAGGATCAAATCCAAGAACCAATACCTCCAATTTGATATAGCAGTAATTATATTCCAAAACCAGTAAGCCCACCTTAATGTAGCAACAAGGTAATTATAACACAGTATTATAGCAAGGAACCAAGTCATCCTGTAACCTACCCTTCTGCTAAGGCCTTCCTGTAAACAATCACTCATGAATCCTAACTGTCTGCTTGTTTTCCTTCTCCCCCCACCCCCACTTCTTGGTTTCTGCAGCTTCCCAGTTTCCCCTCTTCACTCCACACTCTTTCTGCAGCTCTGTGGTCTCATTCTCCTTGGGCTGAATTCTGAATTCTGACTTCTCCTCTGACTTCTGAATTCTCAATTCTCAGTTATCAATGGTTACCTTCTGGGTGTATGTGCTGTTTTTGGGGTCCCAAGGGCTTTGTGCCAAATTGGAAAAAGGGTGTGGGCCTGAGGCTTAGTGCCTAGTAAATAAAGGGATTAGGCCTGCCTACAAACAAACCTCTTATTAAGCTTCTATTAAGTGGCTCCACCTGAGCTCTATTGAGTGGATGGGAAGGGTCTTTAATCCCTGATTGGCATCACAAAGGTGTGGGCCTGCCTCTAATCAGGTCTCCCTTTGCTGGCCCCACCAGGGGCCTATTAAATGGGTAGGAAAGATTTTTCATTTACTGATTGGCCTTATACCCAGACAAAATGCATCCTCTTTCAGCTGCAGTTTCCTCATCTATAACTCTTTGTGACCCTGAAGAGTCTGACATTACTAAAAAAATAACTCAACAATAACTGTCTCCAATTTACCTTTTCCAGCCTGAAATCATTCACCAACTTGTTTTATTTTTTCAAGGCAAACAAAAGTACTGGCTGTTGCTTGTGAATTCTACATTCCATCTCCCACTTCCATGCCTTTCTACAAGTCTTAACTTGACTTGTGTAAATAGTTTCATCACTCCTTTCAGTCTTTCAAGTTTGTCTTTTCCCTCATCTTTCCTTTCTTTTCAGTTCAAATAATGATAATAACAGCTGAAATCTATGTAGTTCCTTAAGTTCAAGAAGTACTTAACATCCATTATCTCATTTGATGTTCGACAACACATTTATGAAGTAGTTAACCACAGGTATTATTGCCATGTTACAGAGAAGGAAAATTGGGCACCAATGGGTTAAATAACTTGCCCCTACTGAGTTAGTAAGAATGGAAAGTGGGATTCCTACGTAAAGCTCTTGGGTTCCTCCTGACTATTCCTACATTTCAGATACCATCTCTCACTCAGAACTCAGCCTTCTTCCCTAGAAACCTGTGGTTATGATTTCTGAGTTTTTGCTCTACTTGGTCCACTCTCCACAACATACACAAACTCCTAGCCTCCTGTTCATACCCCACCATTTTTCTGAATTCTACCTCTGCTTCTGGCAACAATAATCAAATTGCTACTACCATTTCTTGAAAAGATATGTATGTTTTTTTTTAATGAATCCATGCATTACTCCCCCACTATTCTTCTATATGTGTAATTTTACTCTCTTTGAATGTAAACTCATTAATGACAGGCATCATCTTGCTGCTAGGATTATCTGGGCAGCTAGCTAAAGCAGTGTATACCTGGAGTCATGAAGACATCTTCCTGAGTTCAAATCTGGCCTCACACATGTACTAAATGTTTGACCCTGGACAAGTCATTAAACCCTTTTTTGCCTCAGTTCCTCATCTATAAAATGAGCAGGAGAAGAAAATGGCTAACCATTCCAATATCTTTGCCAAGAAAACCCTGTATTGGGTCACAAAGAATGAGATGTGACTGAAATGACAGATCAATAACATCTTGCTGCTAGGTGGAACAGTGGATGGAGCGCTGGACCTGGAGTCAAGAAGACATGAGTTCAAATGTAGCCCTAGATTACTTACTCGCTGTGTGATCCTGCGAAAGTCAGTTAACCTCTTTCTACTTCCATTCCCAACTATAAAAATGGGGATAATAATATCAATGTTGTTGCAGATATCAAACAAGATAATTTTTGTAAAGAACTTTGTAAACTTTAAATGCTACATAAATACTATTCCTTTTACATTAACCCTGTGGTGTTTTGATGTCTTGTTCATGATCCCCTCACCAGTATGCTTCCAGATATCATTTAACCCATTCATATCTCCCCAATATCAAGTAAGTGATTTGCTTTCAATTAAGAAAGTACGTAAGGTACTATTAGAAACCATAGTAAGGACCACGTTATAATGACATCCCACCCCCAAAACTGGGAGGCATACTCTCCCCATACTTTCCCTTCCTATGTGCCTATTGACTTCATGGAGAAAAATAAACTCAAATGAAAAGTGGTTGCTACAAACACCCTCCTGGGATGCTCCCCCACCAAATTCATTTGTGGGTGTGGCATAGAAGGTAGATGAGTCACTCTTTTGCTCTGGTAGGCTTATACCTTACTGGCCTGCATTGAGCAGGGATAGTGTGTGGTCTCCTTACTAGATTAGGCTACTGCTACCATTACTACCACTGCTGCTGGACCTCCAGTTGCTGATGGGATCTCAAATGGCTTTGATGGATCTCCAGGTCCCACTTATCATTTAGACACTTCTTCCTCAGGACATTCACATAAAATCAGCAAAGAAGAAATACAACAAGCACATTCATAGACACCCAACAGCCAGAAGGGACAGAAGGCCCTATGCTCCATTCCTACCTAGAAACACTTGCCAGTTTTTCCTCCTTACTCCAAAGCCACCAGGAAAAAGCCTGAGAGATCATCTGTTTAATCTTTTTCTAAGCACACATCTGGGCCGATTAAAAGCATTTGTTGTTGTTGTTTGCTTATTTTCCTTTTTTTTTTTTGTTAATCATCATGCTGTAAGTTTATAGGCAAAGATCAGAGGAGGGATATCAAGCAAACATTTAATGACCACCTACTATGTGCCAGGAACTGTGCTATGCTCTTTTTTCATTAAACATATTTTCAAATTAGTCATGTTGTAAAGAAGAAATAGAACAAATGAGTGATACCATGAGAAAGAAAAAACAAAAAAAAGAGAGGAAATAGTACGCTTTCATCTCCATATTTCTTTCTCTTGGTGTGTATAGCATTTTCCATCATGAGTCTTTTGGAATTGTCTTAGGTCCTTGCATTGCTGAGAAGAGCAAAGTATCAAAGTTAGTCATCACACAATGTTGTAGTTAGTGTGTACAATGTTCTCCTGGTTCTTCTCATATCACTCAGCATCCGTTCGTATAAGTCTTTCCAGGTTTTTCTGAAGTCTGCCTGCTCATCATTTCTTATAGCACAATAGTTTTCCATTACATTCATGTACCACAACTTGTTCAGCCATTCCCCAATTGATGGGCATCCCCTCAATTTCCACAAAAAGAGCTGCTATAAATATTTTTGTACATGTGGGTCCTTTTCCCATTTTTGTGATCTCTTTGGGATACAGCCCTAGAAGTGATACTGCTGGGTCAAAGGGTATTGTGCTACGCTCTTTACAAATATTATCTCATTTGATCCTCACACCAATGGGAAGCTATTATTATCCCCAGGTTGCTGTGAAAACAAATGAGATGAAAATTATAAAGTGCTTTGCAAGCTAGGTAGAGGTAGCTTGGTATGGTAGACACAGAGTTGCCCTTGGAGTCACGAAGACCTGGGTTCAAGGCATATCTCTGATACATGATGGTTATGTGGTCGCAAGCAAGCCTTTTACCCTCTGAGATTATATGTTAAAATGAACAATCTGCATTAGTAGAAAGAACAACACCACCCGGAGATCCCTATTCCCTTGAGAGCTATATGAACACCACTTTCTCTTATTATTATTGTTTGTTGATGCTGCCAAAGGTGCATTAGGAAGGGCACTGAAATTCAGAATCAAACAACTTAAGTTCAAATTTTAGCTCAATCATTTCAGCAAACTTTTAAAAAATATCTCCTAAAAGCATTGTGCTGGAAGCCAAGGATACACAGATTAAAATGAAACAATCCCTGCCCTCCTAGAGTTTGGTTTCTCTTGGAGGGGAGGAGGGGATAAAAGATTGATCGTGATAAATGTTATACAACTTAGAGTGAGATGGGGGTGGGAGTAGGGCAAGAGATGACGATAAAGTGTTCTAGCCTGATCCATTGGCACACACCTGTAATCTTTGCTACCTGGAAGACTTGAGGCCAGGAGATCTCTTGAGCTCTGCAGTTCTAGACTGCAGTGAGCTAAGCAGATTGCTTTTCCTCACAAAATTAGTCATTAGTGCAGTGACTCCCTAGGAGGGAGGATAGGCACTGGATTACTTAAGGAGGGATAAATTTGCCCAGGTTAGAAACCGAGCAAGTCAAAGCTCCTCTGACAATCAGAGCCAAACGGAGCCTCAGTAAAACTGCATACTTCTAGCATGAGTTTAAAAAAGAAAGAAATGGAAGGAAGGAAAGAAAAGAAAAGAAAAGAAGAGAAAAGAAAGGAAAAGAAGAGAAGAGAAGAGAAAAGAAAAGAAGAGAAAAGAAAGGAAAAGAAAAGGAAAGAAGAGAAAAGAAGAGAATAGGAAAGAAAAGGAAAGGAAAGAAAAAAAACAAGGATCTATATTTTGGGAGAATATTGCAAGTGTAGTAAGAAAAGGAATAAGCATTTATTAAGTGCCTACTATGTTCAAGGCACTGTGCTAAGTGCTTTAGAAATATTATCTTATGTGATCATTATGACAAGTATGGAAGGTAGGTGCTATTATTGTGCCCATTTTATAGTTAAGGAAACTGAGACAGAGGTTAAGTGACTTATCCAGGGTCACACAGCTAATAAGCATCTGAGACTAGATTTGAACTCAGGTCTTCTTGACTCTAGGTCCAGTGATTTATCCACCGGTCATCTAATTTCCCAGGGAGATAAATACTTTGGGATCACGTAACTATGAACTAGTAATTTGGTCATTGTCAAGTCATTTTACCCCTTGAAACCTATTTTCTCTTAAGAAAATTGGGCTTCAATAATATTTGTGTGCCATGCCTAGTAGAGTGGAGACTTTTTAAGCTATGTTATATAAATTTAAATTATTATTATGATTCTTATGAATTTTTTTTCTGGGGATTCATTTAATGCCAGAGCCCAGATTAGAATCCAATTCTCTTATCTCTTTGATCGGTTCTGAAGTCACAGGCTTTTTGTAATAGAATGCCACAACTGGAAGGAATTTTAGAGATTATCTTGTTTAATCTCCAAATTTTATAGATCAGAAAAGAGGATAAATGAAGATTAAGTACTTCCTCTAAGGCATATAATAATGTTAAACCTGAAATTTGAAATCTGGTTTCTAAAATCCTATATTTAAAACTAAAAGGTAAATTAGAAGCCATCATCTAAAACCATATTTTACAGGTGAGGAAACTAAGAGATTAAATGACTTGTTCATGGTCATACAGTTAATAAATGTCAGAGGTGGAATTTGAACCCAAATCTTCCTGCCTCCAACTTCAGCTAGCTTCACTAGATAGACAGCCAGATACACACACACACACACACACACACACACACACACACACATGAACACAAGCACGCGCGCGCACACACACACATATATCTGTGTGTGTGTGTGTGTATATTGCATATGTATTTCTATATGTATATCTATTTATATCTATTTAATAGATTATATTATGTAATATCATATAATATGTTCACTATATCACAGGACTTTGAGTCCTGTATTGTTTCTACAAACTCATGCTTCCGTTCAGGATTTTTTAAAAATTACACTAATTTATTCTGAATTTAAAAGGCATTTTTTTTAAAACTGACTAGTCAATGTGACTAAATCATTGAATGGAGTCAGACTGCATGAATCCAGATCAAGTGCCAGCCCCTCTCACCACTTGATTACATGGTGACCTTAGAAAGAAAGTCGCTAAAGAGTCCTCTACTGCTTGAAGAAGCAGGAATTAAAAGCAGCTGCCCTAGGACTGCCTTCTTAGAAAAATCAGAACTTGCCCTGTGGGATATTATTTTATCTTAGCCCAAGACTGAATGATTCTTGGCAAAGGCTGGGCTGCCAGCTAATTCTTCCGGCCAGATAGGCAAAAGAGGGGATTAGGTTCATAGAATATAGTATTGGAACTGAAAGGACTCACAGAGGTCATTCATTCCTCCCCACCCACCCCCACCACCACTTTATAAATGAAGAAAATGATGCCAAGAAAGAGGAATTAACTCACTTAAAATCACCTAGCTAGTCAGTCAGTTAATAAGCATCTATTAAGTATTTTCTATGTGCCAGGCACGGCTTTAAATACCAGGAATACAAAGAAAGGCAAATGCATTTTTGCTGCCCTCGAGGAGCTCACATTCTGATGGGGGAGACAACATTCCATTAACTAGGTACATGCACGATACATACGGTGTATGTAGAAGGGAAGGGGGTGGAGGGTAGGGTTTGGGAAAGGCCTCTTGTAGGTATAGGTACCTGAGAAATCTGAAGCAATCTCATTTGTCTGTAGTTCCTCTGTCTTTTCTCTGATCTTGTATGTATTGCAACCCCTCTCCTTGCTTGTGACCTTCCTTTCTGCTGAAATAGCAAGTGTTCAGCAATAGTCCCATCTGTTAGGGCAAGGTTATGAAAAACAGCTAACCCAAACAATTGCCTTTCCTATCACACACCCCCAATCTTATCTCCGAGCCCCCAGTAATAGGCTCTCTCTAATCAAGAGACAGCCCATATGCAATTTGTTGCTGTTTTTCAGTTATTCAGTGCTGTCCAACTCTTCATGACCCTGTGAATCACACTGTCTTTGGGGTTTTCTTGGTAAAGACACTGGAGTGTTTTGCTATTTCTTTCTTCAGTGGATTAAGGCAAAAAAGAGGTCAAATGACTTGCCCTCTGTCACACAGCTACTTAGTGTCTGAGGATGGATTTGAACTCAGGTCTTTCCTGAATTTAACGCTCTATCCACCCAACCACCTAGCAGCCACCTATACACAATTTACTTGCTGTCAAATTGAAACCTATATGTGCCTTGTTCTTTTGTCCCTTAGTAGAGTCTCCACCAGTGGGGGCAGGGCTTCATTGCTGGCAAACTCAATAAATCTTTTTTGGTTCCTAATTTCTGGTTCTGGTTTTGGTCTGTATTCTGATTCTGGTTCTGGTTTCTTCTGGCACCAATATTAATTTTACTCACAAAGGTGGAATTCAAACTGAGACTAGAGGGAAGCCAGGGAAGCCAGAGGCAGAAATGAGGCATAGTATTTCAAACAAGATTCAAAAGATGGTGCAAAATCATGGAATCAGGAGATGGTAGTGTTTTAGCAAGCTGACTCTATTACAGGCAGAGCTGGAACTAAAACTCAGGTCTCTGTGACATCTTTGTGACATTCCAATGAGCTATCTTTCAACATTTTAATGGATAAGAAGTCTCATTGATATGGTTATCACCTCCATTGGTACACATCACAAGCCATCCTTGAATCCTTATCCTAGGTGACTCTTGTTCTCGTTCTCCCACAGATCTTCCTCAGAGAGCACACTCACCATGTTAGTAGCCTTCCTCTAGGTCACATTTACATTTAGATCATCATAATGGAAAACTCAAGCTATCTATCTATTATCTTTCCCATGTATCACATATGTAATCCATTTCCTTTCCTAAACATGCATTTCCTTAGTGATATCACATATTCTAGTTCTTGAGAAAAAGATATCATTAGAAATATGCTACAGGATGCTTTAGACCACTATGTATTACTCCATTGCCCTCTGGGTCACCTGAGATTTTAGTTCCTCAGAGAGTGTGGTGTTCTAAAATATATAACCCCATAGAATATTAATTAGGTGATACATGTTTTGAAAAAAAATGAGTCTTTTCACCAGGGAGCAACTTTTAAATTACTGCACAGTTTTTCAAATGCAGCCCAGTTCTCTTACTTCCTTTTATTCAACTAGACTCAATTCAGTGTTCATTTATAAAAAACTATACTAATACACATTACGAGGCACTAACTCAATGGACTGCTCATCCAATCATGTGTGATAATTTGGACAATAATCATTTTTTTTCATCCAACTAGATTTCCCTTATTAGACCAGTCTCTACCGAATAATTGAGGAAGTACTATTATGGCCTACAGCTTGATGCTATCAGCATATTGTAATTCACATAACGAGAGTGTCTGGAAGCCATTTTCATCTATAGCAATATCTTTTCCACTGGAACCTTGTATAGATGAGCTCCATGACAACGGCAGACTCCTTGTGTGTTCTTACAATGTTTGTGCACCTTCTTGACAACAATAACCAGAATCATTGACCAGAATTATCACTGTGGTTCTTTGTCAAAAATCTTGTGATACATTAACTTATCCATGAGAGAGCCCTTATTAGAGGAGAATGCTTAAGACTGCTTCATAGAGAGAAAAATAATAATAATGTCTATACTACTTTCCTCATATTATTATTTTAAAACTCAAAAAAGAAATGAACTTATAGGTTCTAAGATGTTTATAGCAACTCTCTTTGTGGTGGCAAAGAACTGGAAATTGCAGGATGACCATCAATTGGGGAATGGCTGAACAAGTTGTGGCATACGGTTGTGATGGAATATTTCTGTGATATAAGAAATGATAAACTCAATGACCTTAGAAAAACATGGACAGACTTTAATGAAATAATGGAGAGTGAAATGAGCAGAACCAAGAGAATATTGTATGCAGTAACAGCAATATTGTCTTAAGAATGACTTTGAGCAAATAAGTAATTTTGACTGTTATAAATATACAAACAAACTATAAAGGAGATATGAAAAAAGATGCCATCTACATCCAGAGGAAGAACTGATAAACAGAAGTATGTATAAAATAATTTTACATACACACATATACACATACACATATATTTGTGTCTAATAGTAGCCATCTCGTGGGGGGGAGTGGAGGAAGGAAGACAGGGGAAAATATATGATACTCTATTATATATTGAAAAGGAACAAGTTGTACATGATAGATTTGCCGTTTCATGTATAATTGTCTTTTTTTAAAGTTATACTATGTTATGGAAAGGCTTGTTTTATTTTATAAATTAAAAATTAAATACATGTAAAAACTCAAATGAGTTTGTATAGATACATATATACGCAATATATATTTTTATATTGTTTGTATATCTATATATGTTTATGCACATATATATATATATATTTTATATGTATGCAAACATGCACACAAACTCATTGTTTTAAAACTTTCGATGTATATATGTACACAAATACATAAACATACATATATAGATATATACAGACACACACACAAATATTATATATGCATCTATACTGTGTGTGTGTATAAAGCCTTTTGAAGACCTTAAGGTATAATATACTTTTCTACCATTATTATTTTAGGATTTATTATTAATTATTTTTCATCAACAAACACAGTAGACTTTTTGTAACCACAGTTCCTTTCAGGTGCCATGTGACCATAATGATAGGGTCTTCCACAGAGAATCATTGTTGAAAAGTCTTTTTCCTCCTCATATTTTTCATTAAGGATGCTGTATGTACTTGTCATTTTCAAAAAAAGTATTCTATATATGAGAAAGTAGTTAAATGAATTGATAGTGATATTCTCTTTTTTCTTTTTTGAAATATTAATATTGTCTGTGATTTTAAGAATAATTCTCTTGGTATACTCCCTTCCTTGAAGATTATTTTTTAAGTGATCCCTCAGCGCTTTGAAGATTATATAGCCTGCAGGAGCAATGTCTTCTTTTTGTACTCAGTCTTGTCTAGCTATCCTTTCTTATGTGTCTTACTAAGTGCCTTTTCTACTTCTTTATTTAACAACTGTGGTCATTCCATTTTCACTGCTGATGAAAAGATATTATTATAGGAATATTGACAAATGTGTTCCAATTTCTGTCTATTTGTTGTTTTCCTGCCAGATTTATTTATAAATTTTCTTGGTATATAATGTGGCTCATTTTGGTCACATTCCTTATCATCATGTTTAGCCTATCATTAGCTTTTATTTCTTGCTATTTTATAAGAAAATATTGCTCATCATCTTCTACTATCCTATTTTGTTGTGCTTTATGAATGAACTTGTATCTTCAAGTGGTGTTGCTTCTGGGTGTTTCCTTGGCAGGATATCATGTGGTTCCTAGTTTCTGGTTGTTTTTGGGTTTTTCCTTATGCTAATTGTTTTATATCAGTTATTCATTAATAGGAAATTATGATAAATTAGCAGTTTTGTATTTTTCTTCAATTTTTCAGCATTTATAATGGCTCATTCTATAATATCTCTATCTGGTTGTTCAATGTGCTATCTTATATTTAGACTTTCTTCTAATTTGATGCTCATTTTCTCACCTATGCTCTAATTCATCAATAACCTGACCACACAAAGAGAGCTAATCCTAATGTGACTTCTACATCCATAATAAATCATTTCTTTTTTGGTAAAAACTAAATGTCCTTTTCTTTTGTGATGTCTCCCAACGCCCAGTTCTACAACTTTTCTTATAGTATTCATGATACAGAGCTCCCAGGATTCTTAATTGTCTACAAGTCAAAAAAATTTGATTTTTTTGCATATACTTATTAATAGTTCTATAAAGTGGGACAAATAGTTATTCCATGAAAGATTTTCTGTTTTCTTTGGACTCAAGGAACCCAAATGAAACTGACGAAGCCAAATCACATCTTTGTGTCTGCATAAGGAAACTGTGAGGTACCCTTACCTTGAGCTACAACATCCTTTGGCCTTCTGATTTTATTGATCATGAGAATGCCAATATTGGTGGGCTTCCAAATATCCATTTGTCAAAGATTGAGAATTCTTCCAACTAATTTAATGTCTTTTGATGGTCTTGCAAAATTTGACAATAGGATGGGATCTCAGTTGCTATCTAGTATAACTCACACATGAAAAGGAATCCCCAGTACAATATATCTGAGAAGTGGTTGTCCAGCCTCTACATGAAGACATCTAAGGAAGGAGAACCCAACATTTCTAAAGGTCTAAAATGTGTGAGATTATTAGACATTTTGCACAACTTTTTTTTTTACCATTTCACCACCATTACTGAGGGATTGTGAAGAGCCTGAAAAAATCTATTTATTCCTCACTCCCTCCCTCCTTCCCTTCCCTCCCTCCCTCCTTCCTTTCCTCCCTTCCTTCCTTCCTTCCTTCCTTTCCTCCCTCCGTCCCTCCCTCCTTCTCTCCTTCCTTCCTTCCTTCTTTCTTTCCTTCCTTCCTTCCTTCCTTCCTTCCTTCCTTCCCTCCTTCCCTCCCTCCTTTCCTTCCTTCCTTCCTTCCTTCCTTCCTTCTTTTCTCCCTCCCTTCCTTCCTTCTTTCCTCCCTCCCTTCCTTCCTTCCTTCCCTCTTCCTTCCCTCCTTCCTTACTTCCTTCCCTCTCTCCCTCCTTCCTTCCTTCCTTCCTTCCTTCCTTCCTTCCTTCCTTCCTTCCTTCCTTTGTATTTCCATTTTTTGTGTTTCTTGGTTTGTTCTGGTTAAATAATTTTCACCAAAGACAAGTTACTGGTAATGAGTCACACCTTGCTTTGTTAGGTGGATCTTCAGGCAACTGTCTGTCATAAAGGCTTTTTCAGAATGGCTGAAACTAATAAAGCTAATGTTTTATGAACATAGCTTCCAAAAATTTCAAACTATCACTTCCGTTTTAAAAGTAGTAGAAATATTGAGAAATGTGGAGTTGTTGTCCAGAGAATTTTTGTCAAATAAAAGAAACTTGAGAATAGCTTGTGTATGTATATGGTTCATAGAATTTAAGAATTAGACAGGATCTTAGTGGTTATGCAGGTTAACCACTCTCCTTCCCAACGAAGGAATGCTCGCTAAAACTTCACTAACAGATTATCATACAGCATGTTGGAACACTTTCAGTGACAGGAAACTATTTCATAAAGCAGCCTATTCAATTTTTTTTTGCATAGCTCTAACTTTTTTTCTTTTTTTAATGTTAACTTGTTCTTATTTCAGGCAGTACAGCTAACTCTTTGCCATCAGAGGTAAGGTGGTATGGATAATGAAAACTCACTGGTAATCTTATAAAGGTCACTTTTCCAATAACCTATACCCCACCCTCCTCCAACCAAGGCTTTGACAGGAGCTGATAAAATACAGCCAAATGGATTGAATGAAATTTCATATGCTCCCCGTATCGGTCCAAACATTCCTTGAAGCTGTAAATGAGGAATGAAGAATGAGAACTGTCAAACAGTAGATGTATAGCCTGGAGAAAAGAAGACTTAACAGAGACATGAGATCTGTCTTCAAGTATTTGTTGGGCTGTCATGTGCAAGATGGATTATATGTCTTTCATTTGGTCACAATGGGTAGAACTGAGAGCAATGGGTAGAAGTGGCAGAGAAGCAGATTTAGACTCCATGTAAGAAATAATTTGTTAACATTCACTCATTAATTCAAGAATTGTTTATAACATATCTACTAAGTGAAAGGACCTAGGGATATAAGGACAAAAATGAAAGAAAAAAAACAAACTTCCTTTTTTTTCTCCAAGAGGATAGAACAATTAAAAAGATAAGAAAGTATAAGATAATTAGAGTGGGGAGATAGCATAGATGATAGGAGAAGGCACATAGGATCATAGCTTTAGAGGCAGAAATTATTTTTACCATGCTATGGTAGTAACTCTTTGCATTGAAGCAAAGAATTGGGGGTTGGGGTAGTGCTTGGAAATGATTAAACAAGTTTTGGGCTATGAAAGCAATGCAATATTGCTGCTCTGGAAGAAATTATGAACATGAAGAATAGAGGGAAGTTTTACATGAACTGATTCAAAGTAGACAGAACTAGGAATAGAGTAAAAACAATGAGTAAAACAATGAAAGTGTTAATAACAACCTCCAGTTTAATAATAAAAATTAAATGTTGCAAAATTACAAATATGAGAAAACAACTCCTCCCACTCCTTTATGGAGTTTGGGGGTGAGTAGATATGCGGGTGTGGAACACTGCATATATTCAGATTTTTTTTTGGTGTATTGGTTGAGTTTGCTGATTTTTTTTCTTCTCTTCTTAATCTTGTTCATTTTTATTTTTTTAATAAAACGTGACTCTGAGATGAAGAGGGCAGGATAAAAGGGGAAATATAGGCTAAGTAAAAACAAAAAATGATAAAGTAAATGCATTTAAAATAATTCCATAATGCAACATCTTCATTTAATGAAGTTAATGATTATAAGAGCTAGAGGCAAGAAAGGAGTACAGTTCAAGCCAGAACAAAGGTCTGGAAATGAGAAGTAGAATCTTCCATTTAGTGAAGAGAAAGTAGACCAGTTAGGCTGGAATGTATCATGTGTGAAGGAAAATTACAGAAAATATTTTGAAAAAGAGTAAGGAAATAGATTGTGCAAAATATTAATTGCCAAATTAATGAGTTGGTGTTTTATCCTAGAGGCAGTTGGGAGCCAGTGAAGAATCTAGAATGGGGGACTGATATGGTCAAACCTTTGGTCTAGAGAGATTATTTTGGCAGTTCTATGAATGACTAATTAAATAGAGAAGAGAACTGAAGCACGAAAGCTAGTTAGAAATATATTACAGTACCTCAGATGACAGGTGGTAGTAGTCATATGACCCAGGAGCACAGGATGGATCAGAGATGTATTATGGAGGTTAAATCTATAAGACAGCAACTGATTGGATACAGGATAGGGAAAAAAAGAGCTGAGCATGAATGACTTCAAGGTTGTGAACTTGGGTGGCAAGGATGTTGGGGCCCTCATTAGAAAAGTGAAATTTAGGAGGGCAGGCATATTTGGGAGACAAATAATAAGTCCAATTTAGCATAGCTAAGATTAAGATACTTATGAGGCATCTATTCAGGGGATGTTGGGAGTGATGGGCTTGGAAAACAGAGAAGACTTGAGGCAGAGAGAGACAGAGAGAATAGGATGATGAGGGAGCTGGAAGTCATGTCATATAAAGTCAATTAGAAGAATTGACTACGGTTTGTATTGAGAAGATAAGTCTTGATACTTGATAGTTATTTACAAAGTTTGATAGAAAGTTTGATCTCAAGACAGATGAGATTTTTAAATGGGCTTTACGTTAACTCAATGATTTCTTGTCAAAAGGCCAAGATGTATTGGCAGATGTGCTAGCTCAGTCATGTTCAGAGATCTTTGAAAGATCATGGTGAATGAGAAAGGGCGGCACAGGAGTGGACAAGGGCAAAAGTACTAATTCACAAAACAGGAAAAAGGGCAGTGTGTGCAATTTCAAGGCTAGCGCACACAACCTTGATTCCTGGCAAAATTCTAGGACATAAATAAAGGGACAGCTTGTGAGTATGTTAACAAGAGAAATGGTAATCATAATCACTAAGACCTTGAATAATTTCATCAAAAATAGGCAATGAAAGACTAACTTTATATTCTTTTCATGTCAACAAACTTTCTTTTTCTTTTTTATTCTTTTTCTCTTAAAGTTCTTCCTCTATTGAAGGTAACGTGCTAGGTGTTAGATTTTTTTTTGATGTTCCTGTGGCAGGAAGACTGGACCTGTGATCCCTTGGTATGGGGTGCTGCTATGGAAGAAACTCCCTCCACCAATGTAGAACAGCAGCTCTTCCGTGAGAGTTGGCTAGAGCACCGAGAAGTTAACTGACTTAGCCAAAGCCACCAGTCAATATGTATCAGAGGCATGATTTGAGTGTAGATATCCCTCCTTTCCTTTATCTTTCACTGTTTTTTTCTATTTCTCTCAGGCTGGAAGTGCAGGGGACCTCTCACTGGCCTGACCCCACTGTTGACTGACACATAAGCATTGACTTATTCTATTTCCAACCTGAGCTGCCTCCTAAAGCAAGGGGGTATTTCCCCAGTCTCACTATATTGATGCCATATTTAGTATGAACCCCCGATGGGCTTCATCTCTATTGCTTCTCTAACTCTGGAGCTCAAGTGATCCACTAACCTCAGCCTCTCCAGGAGCAGGGATTACAGGCATGCACTACTACTACCCCTGGCTAGGCCACATCTGTCTGACTTCAAGGTCGACTTTCTTTTCAGTTCACCACCTCCAGGTACTAGGGATATAGAGACAAAATCATCAACACAATTCTTTTGAAAAATGTCTTAAGTCTTGTTGATTGATTAACATACACAGATAAAAATATAAAAACAGGATAATATAAGCTGGGACAGAACACTTTGTGGGGATCAGAGAAAATTAAAAGCTCGCCCAACACAGTCTGAGCCCCATGCTCACCATTCTTGTCTCTGCATTCCACCATTCTCAGTATGGTGGGATAGGAAGAATCCTACACTAAGAAATATAAGATCATGGTTGAAGTCTCAGCTTCCCAGTACTAGTTACCTAATCATAGGGATATCACATATCCTATCTGAGCCCAGATTTCCTGGTCTATGAAATGGAGAAAATGATACTTGTGAAACCTACCTAACAGCATTGATGTGGGGGGCGGGGCAGGAAGTGCTTTGCACACTGTAAAGTGCTCTATGAATCTAAATTGATATTATCCATTCTGTGTTTGATTTCCTCAAGGCCTTTATTCTGAGTTAGGCTATCTAATCAGATTAACATGTCCACATTGATGGATTTATAGCTGTTGATGACAGCTTGTTACTCATCCCAGGTACCATATTAGAATTTTAACAATGAACTTCTAGGCTTTAAGCAATAACGGTGACAGATCTTAGGGACAATATCCCAGAGTTGCTGCATCACTAACTCTCAGAGGTCATTTAAGTCTAACAGTATTTCAATAGGAAATCCTTCTGTGATAACCATGATAAATTCATGGAACGCTCTGTCTCTTCCCCTCTACCTCCCCAAATCCCTAGCTTCCTTAAAGGCTTAGAGCAATGGCCACCTCCTACCGAGAGCCTATCTAGATTCTGCCAGTTTCTAGAGTCTCCCCTTGATAGAAATTACTTTGTATTTTTTGTGTATATTCTGCATCTAATTATTTGTGTACACACTGTCTCCCCTTCTCCAACCTCAAAACACAGAATATAAACTCCCTGAAGACTTTCATTTTCATCTTTGTATATCCAGGGCACAGAACAGGTACTCTACAGAAGCTTGTTAAATGAATGAATGAAGTTGTCATCTAGTTTTTAACTTTAGGACATCCAGTGGTAGAGAATTTATGACTTTCTGGGGCAGGTCATTACACCCTCGCACAACAACTCTTGCTGTAAGGTTTGTTCTTAAATTCGATCAAATTCTGCCTATCTGCAACATTTCAGCCATTCTTCCCTCTTGGCCCCAGCACCATATGACAATACATCAGACATGTGAAAATAACTGACATGTCTACCCTGACTTTTCTTTTGTTGGCTTAAACACATCTTGTTGTTCTTTATCTTCAGTCATGTCTGACTCCTCATGACCCCATTTGGGGTTTTCTTGGCAAATATGGACTGGAATGGTTTACTATTTCCTTTTCCAGCTCATTTCACCGATAAGGAAACTAAGGCAAACAGGGTTAAGTCACTTATTTAAGTCACACAACTAGTAAGTGTCTGAGGCCAGATTTGAACCCAGGAAGATGAGTCTTCCTGACTTCAGGGCTAGCACTCTATCCACTGTGCCATCAAGTTACCCCTAAACACATCTAATTTTATTAAATGATATGCTGGTGAAGTAGAAATCAGGTAATGGAGGCCTCTTATTGTACTATTTAGGGAACTGGCTATTCTATAAATGGTGTACATGAGCCCAGTCAAATTTAGTTAATATATTTAAGCCCAAAATACCTAAGATTTTAGTATTAATGGAGCCCTATATATGCTAGGTGGAATACGTAGGCGGATGAGACCATTTCCTAACCTCCTACAGGCTTCTTAAACTATCAATCAGCATTAGGCCAGAGATAATTGTCATTTGTTGGAATACTGTAGATAGTTGATCAGATCCTGAATGACAGCTCATCCATCCAATGGTAGGGAACATAGGAACTCTAAAGTTCACTGTCTCTCCACCACCAACAATTAATATCAATAGCACCTTATTTTTCTGTTGTACCTTAAGATTTACAGAGCATTTCCTTTTCAACAACACTATCAGGGAGGGAGGAAAAGCGCTGTCATCAATCAATTAATTAATTAGTAAGTATTGATTACATACCTACTATTTGTCAGGCACCATGCTAAGTGCTAGTGTACAAAGACAAAAATGAGACAGTCCCTGCCCTCAAGGAGCTTAAATTCCATTGGGAGAGATGATAGGTACAAATATAAGTACATATAAAATATATGCAATGTAAATAAAAGGTAATTTTTTGGGGAGGAGGGTATGCATCAATAGCCAAAGGACAGTGAGGTTCAGAGAGGCCCACAGTTAAGGGTTAAGGTCAAGAATTCAATACAGATCTCCATTCCAGGGTTCTCAGTTCCAGAGCTATAATAGACATGCTGAAGTCTTGAACACTATCTCTCTCTCCTTCTAGATTGGAACTGGGGTTCTTCTAGATTGTGTCCAGGTACCCCCTCTCCCTAATTTGGCAGATCCCCAAGTCTATTATATTGCTGTTATTTATCTTTGCAGGGACACATTGACTCTGTACCAGTCATACTGCTCACAGAATGAAAATGTCATCCATTTCCATTCCTCGGGAATCAATTCCTATAGGAATCAATGAAAAATCAGTCAGTGGGCTAGGAATGCAGTAGTCTGGTCTCAGACACTGGCCAGCCACAGCAGTCACTGATTGTAGCCTTGTTCTGATAAATGCTAATCACTGATTCCTGAACTGGAGCCCCAGCTTTGCTCCTAGAGACATAATTCTCTGGTCCCTGTACGGATGTTAGCCCATGCGACATGACAGGACCCATTAAGGGAGCACTTTGTATCCTTCCAAGTATTCCAAATGTCAGAAGTACTACATTAGCCACTGACAGAAGTCTTATGGGGAGTTTCACAGATCACTTTTTGACACATCCTTTGTTCTAATCTACCCCACCTGCCGGGGCTTCAGTGCAGTGGGGAATTGAGTATTAGCATGGGGAAAGAGAGGCAGCCACTAAAAAGAAAATCATCCCATTTGATGAAATACTCTCTCCAGATCCACTTATAGGGCTTTTTTTCATCCCCGAAGTCAAAGAATGGTTTTCTCAGCCTTTGGAGCTTTTTTCCAGTCCTTACCTGCAATCTGTTTATCCTGATTCTTTCTCTGCTCTGCTGTGTGGAATTTAAGCATCACACGCAACAACTTGTTCTCCTGTTGTCTCTACATCGGACTTGGTTGGGGCCCAACCTTTGGTTTAATCTCCTAATCCTATTTGGTGCTGTTACACCGCCATAAGCCATTTCAGTCTCTGCAGTCTGTCTGGGGATGTTTGGGAACTGATTTTGCAACAAGTCTTTGCTGTTGACAGCTGTATGGTGCAGACACTGTGTAGTTTGGTGGCATTATACATGGCTCCAGAGGATTACATGTTTAAAGACAAGGGAAAGTAGGGAATGAGGATGTGCCAAATTTTAGTAAGCCATTCATGTCATATATGATTTTTCCAGTTGAAAGAGAAAAGAAAAAGGAGAGGGGAGGGAAAAGAGGAGGAGAGAAGAGAGAAAAAGAGAGAAAGGCTGGAAACAGACAGACAACTATAACCTCATAGAATGTTAGAACTGGTAGGTCATCTAATCCAGTGGTATCAAACCCAAATAGACATGGGGGCTGCTAAATAGTAAATAATGATCACTGATCTGAATATGGACCTAGAAAACCAAATATGTACATTACTTATGCTTTATTCTATTTTTATTTATTTAGTTAAATATTTTCCAATTGTATTTTAATCTGGTTTAGGCTACAGTTGGGGGTGTGGCCTGCCATGGTCTCAACCATGGCCATGTGTTTGGCAACTCTCATCCAATCTCTTCATTTTACATATGAGGAAACTGAGGTGTAGAAGAGAGATGACTTGCCTAGCTACTAAGTGGGAGAGTTAGGACTGATTCACCAGTGTCTAACTCTCAGACCAAAGATCTTGCCATTATATCACCCTATCTCTAAATACCACCCTGAACTGATATACATGCATGTAATCTTCTCCTGTCTCGATACACACACACACACACGCACACACACACACACACACACACAGAGGAAGCAGTCTTTGAATATAAATGTTGGTTCTTGAGTATTTAGTGATAACGTTTTGGGTTTTTTCCTCTTCACCCTCACCCTTTTTTGAAAAGCATCATAATACAGTTGTTAGAGTATTAGGCATAAAATCAACCATATTTAGATGTGTGACCCTGGGCAACTCAGTTAACCAGCCTGAGTTTTAGTTTTCTCACCTGTATAATGGCAATAAAACCTATAGCAATCATATCCAGGGTTGTTTAGAAGCTCAAAATTTGGCCATAAAGTATGTGAAGTAGTTTGCAGAAGCACCATTTAGATGTAGTGGTTATTATTTTCATAGTCATCACAAAAGCCAAAGAATAGGGCATCCTCTCTTTGAAAACATACAATGCCAAGTAATATCATCACTAGCCTCATCTCATTTTCAGGCAGCAGACATAACCACCACTTCAGAATTCATCTGTAATCTAAAGCAAGCTGGCAGACCATGGGAAATCCTTGGAGAGAATGACCTCCTCTGCTGCTTCTATGACTGGCCATTTTTAACTTGGAAAAGGAAATAGAGTACATACATGCCAACACATAGACATGTACACAAGCATTCTTAACCTGGTCCTGAAATTTAGAAGGCTTTAATATCCAGCTATTAAATAAAAAAGTTTAAAAACAGAGTCAATATCCTCTATTTATGATGACTATTATGAATCCACAGGATGATCAACTGAATCATTCCCTTCTGCTATCATTGGCAAATTATCAGTCAAAAACATAGGCAAGACTCTCTGTACTCCAGCTATACCAGCCTCTCAAGGTTCAGATCACCCAGAAGAGGAATATTCAAATGGCAGCTTGCTGTAGAAAGGACACTAGCTTGGAGTCAGGCACACTTGGGTCCTAGCCCCTATTTATTATGTCACCACAAGTAACCACCCCCAACCTCAGTTTCCTCATCTGTAAATGGGTAATAATAACATTTACACTGTCTACTCACAGGATTAGTGTGGTAAAAACATTTAATAAATCGCTACTACATTTCATGGGATATTGTAACCAAATGACTCCTCCTCTTGAAGCCAATCTACTACTAGCAATTGGACTCTTGGCACTTGGTGACCCCCAACCTTGGACAGCAGATATAGTTTGTCAATGAAGACAAGTATTCCAGATTAGTAGAGTTTGCATTTTTCTGGGAGGTCATCCAAAGCCCAGGGCTACCCACATGATTCACTGCCTTGCATAATACTATATGGTTTGTTGCTGTTATTCATTCATTTAGTTGTGTCCAACTCTACACGACCCAATGGGTTTTTATCCATGGGGTTTTCCTGGCCAAGATACTGGGGTGGTTTTCCATTTCCTTCTCAGTGTGTCCCCATTTTATAGATGGGGAACTGAGGTGAATAGGAGTTAAGTGACTTGTCCAGGGTCACACAGCTAGTCAGTGTCTGATGCTGGGTTTGAACTCAGATCCTGACTGCAGGCTCAGTGCTCTATCTGCTGTACTTCCTAGCTGCCCCTCTAGGGTTACAAAGCACTTTTGCTCATGTTGTGGAATTGGATCCTATCTGCAGGGAAGGTGAGAAGTTTGGGGGGAGGTGGAAAAAAGGAAAAAAAAGTTGCATGATAACTTATGGTATATTTAAAAGGAATAGCAAGTTGCACATAATAGTTTTGCAATTTCATTTGCAATCATCTCTTTTTTCTTTTCTATTGTGTTATGGAAATGCTCATTTTATTTAAGTTCAGAATTTAAAAATCAAATTAAAAAGAAATAGGATCCTAAAAACAACCCAGTGAAGTCAACAGGGGCAATATAGTATATAGAGCATTGTGCCTGGAGTCAGGAACACCTCGGTTCAAATATGGCCCTAGATCTTTACTAGCTGTGTGACTTTGGTAAGTCACTTAACTTTCATTTGCCTCAATTTCCTCTATTATAAAATCAAGATCACAATAGTACCTACTTCCCAGGGTTGTGAGGATCAAAAGAGATAATGTTTGTAAAGCACTTGACACAGTACCTGGCACATAGTAGGTGTGGTATACATGTTGTTATTACTACCACTCCTTCTGTTATTATTACTACTGGTATTATTATTATTATTGTTATTGTTATTATCATTGGTGCAGCCCAACTTTTTCATTTAAAGATGAGTAAACTGAGGCCAATAGAGGTCATGTGATTTGCCCAAGGTCATACAAGTAGTAAGTAGTAGGAGCACAGAGTCAAAGTATGGTCCTTTAACTCCTAGTCCAGGGCACTTTCCACTCTACAGTGCTGCCACTTCCTTTGTCCTCATTTTATGGGTGAGGGGCATTTGAGTCTCAGAGAAGTGAAATGACTTCCTGAACATCATGCGCCTCATTAGTTGTAAAACCTGGACTTACACTGAGGGACTCAACTAGGAGCCTAGTGTTCTTTGGACTACATTGTGCTTCCTCTGTTCCCCTCTATAGGTAGGGATAAGACACACAAAAAATTGTTCCACCTTCAGCCTGCTCTTTACCACTCACGTAGCCAAAGATTTCAATAAAGAATAGTGACATTCCATTCTATTCTCACTCTATTAGTCTCTCCTGTGTAGCTTGAGTGCATTTAAACCAATTTTCTTTAAGGGAACATTTATTTCTATTAAACAAGTGATGTGTTTTCAAGCTGTCTTGTTTGTTTAATCCAGGATCCCAAATGATCAATAGCTCTATTTAGGAAGAAAAGGAAGATTCTCCCAATTGGAATGATCATCTTATCAGCTCTTCTTATGAACTCAAGGAGAACTAAATCTAAAATATGCTATTTTTTCTCTTTGTGTGTATTTGTTGAATTTTGCAGTTTATTAGGAAAGATATTCAAGCTTGAGAGGCCTTAGAGCCACAGAATCTCACTGATAGAAGGGACAGTAGGGGTCACCTTGGCCAGCCTCCCTGCCAGATATATAAATGTACGAGAGAATACCTCTGACAGGTGGTTTTTTGGCTTCTGCTTGGACAACTTCAATGACAGCAAAGTCAGTAGCAGAAGTGGCAGCCCATTCCATGAAACATGAGGATCTGCTCAATGAGGAGGCGGGAGGCAGGTAAACAACAGAAATCACGAAGACATGTACAAGCTAGTGGGCAGCAACCACTGGCTCAGCTGTTTATTCTGTTTGTGACTTGGGGCAAGTCACTTAATTCCTCTGAGTCTCAATTTTCTCACCTCTGAGAGGAGGGGGTAGAACTAGATGACTTTTAAGGTTTCTTTCAGCTGGAAGTCATTTCTACAAACTTCATAGGAAGCGATGGAGCTGGGTGGGGCTCAGTGGGATAGAGAACAAAAGAGTGACAAAGGCAGTTTGCTGGCTTATCTCTAGTTGCCATCATAATCCTCTGAGAAAAATCAAACCTGAGTGAGCCTCACCCCTACCCCATGATGAAAGTTCAATGATAGTAGCAAACTGAAAATTAACTAAATGGTGAATACGAAGATGAGAAACAAACACAAGTCTTTGTTACTGTTGTTCAGTTGTGTCCAACTCTTCATGACCCCATTTGGAGTTTTCTTGGCAAAGATAATGAAGCTGTTTGCTATTTCTTTTTTCTAGCTCATTTTACAGACTGAGGAAACTGAGGCAAATAGGGTTAAAAAGGGTCATACAGCTATTAAGTGTCTGATACTGGACTTGAAATCAGGTCTTCCTGACTCCAGGCCATGGGGTCCATCCACTACACCACCTAACTGCCCACAGAGTTTTTTAGTGGAGGCATTTGCTTTATCCCCACTATTTGTTGCTGATGCCCAAAATTCCCAAAGAGGTGAATTACCTAGCATTTTATTACCTCTTAAGGATTTTTCTTTCTATTTTCTCTGCCAAGGAAAACTATCTTTGCACTGCAGAGGACAGAGCAGAGAATGGTGATCTCGTGCTCTCTTCCTCTCTTCTGCTATGGAAGTCTGTTTTGAAAAGGAAAAAAAAAATAATTAATTGGCATGAAATTATAAATAGCTGCTGAAAGCTTTATGTGCTGCCATATGCTCATGTATTTTAGAGCAAACAGAGACCTTAATGATCATGTAATCCAGTCTCCAATTTTACAGATAAGAAAATTGCAACTGAGAGAAGTGATTTCTCTCCTTCAATAAAAGTAACTTCATTGTGGGCAGGGACTGTTTTGTTTTTGTCTCAATATCTCTAGTGACTATCACAGTTCTTGGCACATAATAAAGACTTCAATGTTTTATTTAATTTTCAGTATTAATAATTGTTTGTTCATTGATTGATTGATTATTGAAGGTCACCTTAACAAGGATAGTGTTCCCCTTTTGAAAGGGGAAGATTCTGGGATTTTCAGAATCATAGAAAGTCAGATTTGGAAGGGACTCTGTCCACCATTTAGTCCAACCCATCTCTGATATGGAAGCCTCAAGGGATGACCCAACCTTTTCTTGAAGACTTCCAATGGGAGTTGGGAAACTACCTCCGAGAATCGCCCATCCCACCTTGGGGTAGTGCTAAGGTTTGTCATGTTTAACTTTATCTGTATATCAAATGTAAATTTGTCTCTTTGCTACTCCCACTCGTTGTTCATTTTTCGCTTTGTGGAAAAACAGAACAAACCTAATCCCTCTTCCACAACATACTGATCATGCCCTTCCCCCTATCTTATTTTTGTCTAGATTTTGGCTATACAATTATAGGAGAGGTGATGACAGTCCCTTCTGCACATCCTTCTTGTTACTCTAATTCTAGTTGACTCAGCCCTTATTCTTGAAAACCTTTCTCCTTCAGACCCATCTGATAAGAAATCATTAGACCTCACATCACTGGAAAAGTTAAAGTTTAACTAGAAGAAATAAGATGAGTGTCAATGTTCACAACAGGAAATATCAGGATCGTGTAGCATAAACTACAACTCAATAATCTTCTCCCCAAGGTCAAGGCTGCCATGGGATGGGGAGAGGAATCAAGTAGTTCAAAGACCTTTTCACCCATCCCTCACTTCCTTCACTTTCATTTTTACCACAAATTATGATCCCCCAAATCCCTAGGGTGGCATCTATCCTGCCACTTTCAAGTTATCAGAGATAAAAGGATGCTCACTACTTTCCTAAACTTTCTGTCTTTCTACACAGGGGGAGAGGAAGTATCTTTGTCCCCACAGCCTGGTGTCAGCACGAGAACCGAGGTGGCCTTCACAGAATTGTCAATGATGTGTCTATGCATCGCTACTGGGTACACCAGATGCTAAATCAACTTTCTCTAGCTCTTCTTCCACAGGCCTGGAAATTCCTTCCCACTCTGTTGCACTCCCAGTGGAGGACTTTTAGGCATAGAGGGGCAAGGCCACATGGTAGCCAGATGGCACAGTGGCTAGAGCACTGGACCTGGAGTCAGGAAAACTTGAACTTAAATCTGGCCTCAGACATTTCCTAGCTCAGTGACCCTGATCTAGTTACAACCTTTATCTGCCTCAGTTTCCTCATCTGTAAAATGAGGATAAAAATAGCACATATTTCCCAGGGCAGTTGTGAGGATAAAATGAAATAATAAAGCACTTTGAAAACCTTAAAGAGCTATGTAAACACTAGCTATTACTCTTAGAGGTATCCAGGTGGCACAATGGATAGAACACTAGGCCTGAAGTCAGGAAAACCTAAGTTCACATTCCGTCTCAGATACTTCCTAGATCTGTAACCCTGGGCAAGTCACTTAACTTCTGTCTGTTTCAGTTATGTCATCTGTAAAAGGGTAGGGAAAGGGAAAAATCATTTATTAAGCACTTAGTATGCAAAAGTACTTTACAAAAAATGGGGATGATAATATCACCTACCTCTCAGGGCTGTTGTTAGACTCAAAAGATATAATATTTGTAACATTATTTGTGAACCTGAAAGTACTAGAAAAATACTTATAAATAATAATAATTATTGTTATATACCAGGGCTGTCCACAATGCGGCCTACAGTGCCTGCCTACAAGCACAGAAATTTACATAAATGCTTTAGTAAATGAAGACGAGCTACCGCAGAGCTCTCACTAAAATGGCAAATCAAAATATATTGTCTATTGTTTCAATAAAAACCTAAGGTTGGACAGCCCTGTTATGTACTATCGTCATCATCATCATTGTTCTAGCATTTCCTGAGTGAAGGAGAAGGAGAACAGGTCCAGCAGTATAAGAAACCATGGCCAGAAGAACCTTGGGCAACGATAGTCTTTCAGCTTCCCAAACTTCTCTTTTATGTCCTCTCTTCTCAGTTTCCCAATCGTAGGCTTGGCACCACTCCTTTGCCTTCAGTCCAACCAACCAGCCTGGACAGTGTTGGCCCTGAAGCTATGTTGCAAATGGTCTATTGATAGCAGTCTCTGTGAAAACATTACCTTGAGAATCCAAGATTACATCTATCTAGCTCTCTCATGCAGAAATGAAAGAATCCACAATCCCTATCTTCTTTTTCTTTCTTTCTTTCTTTCTTTCTTTCTTTCTTTCTTCTTCTTCTTTTCTTTCTTTCTTTCTTTCTTTCTTTCTTTCTTTTCTCTCTCTTTCTTTCTTTTCTTTCTTCTTCTTTCTTCTTCTTTCTTTCTTTCTTTCTCTCCTTTTTATTTTTAGTTTAAAACACTCGGTTTTACATAATTTTGAGTTCCAGATGTCCCCCCCTCCCTCCCCAGGATGGCATGGAATCCGGTATATCTTCTACATATGACTTCTCATTGAACTTATTTACACACTAGTCAAGTTGTGGAGAAGAATTATGACCAATGGAATGAATCATGAGAAAGAAGAAAAAGAACTAAATAAACCCCAGAAACAAAAACAAAAGAGAGGGGAAAAGGGGGAGCATAAAGTGTGCCTCAATCCACATTCATACTTCATAGTTCTTTCTCTGGATGTCGATAGCATTCTCCATCGTGAGTCCTTTGGAGTTGTCTTTGCACCTTGTGTTGCTGAGAAGAGCAAAGTCTATCAGGGTTAGTCCTCACAGAATCCATATATCTGTGGTCGTGTATAATGATCTCCTGATTCTGCTCCGCTCACTCTGCATTATGTCGTGTAGGTTTTTCCAAGTTGTTATGAAGTTCGTTATCATCCCCATTTCTTGTAGGACAATAGTATTCCATTACATTCATATACCACAACTTGTTCAGCCATTCCCCAGTTGATGGGCATCCCCTTGATTTCCAATTCTTTTCTACTACGAAAAGAGCTGCTATAAATATTTTTGTACATATGGGTCCTTTTCCCACTTGTGTGATCTCTATGGGATACAACCCTAGAAGTGGTATTGCTAGGTCAAAGGGTACGAACATGTTTATAGCCCTTTGGGCATACTTCCAAATTGCTCTCCAGAATGGCTGGATCAGTTCACAACTCCACCAGCAATGTAACAAATGTTTCAATTTTCCCACATCCTCTCCAGCATTTATCATTTTCCTGTTTTGTCATTTTAGTCAATCTGACAGGAGAGATATGGTACCTAAGAGTTGTTTTGATTTGCATTTCTCTAATCAGTAGTGATCTCAAGTATTTTTTCATATGCCTGTAGATATCTTTAATTTCTTCCTCTGAAAACTGCCTGTTCATGTCCTTTGACCATTTCTCCATTGGGGAATGACTTGTATTCCCATAAATTTGGCTCAGTTCCCTGTATATTTTAGAGATGAGGCCTTTATCAGAGACACTGGTCGTAAAGATTTTCTCCCAATTTTCTGCTTCCCTCCTAATCATTATTGCAGTGGCTTTTTTATACAAAAACATTTCAATTTAACTTAATCAAAATTATCCATTTTGCATTTTTAATGCTCTCTGTCTCTTGTTGTGTCACGAATTCTTTGCTTTTCCATAAATCTGATAGGTAAACTATTCCTTGCTCTCCCAAATTGCTTATAGTATCAGCCTTTATTCCTAAATCATGAACCCATTTTGACTTTATTCTGGTATATGGTATAAGATATTGGTCTATGCTCAGTTTCTGCCCTACCATTTTCCAAAATTCCCAGCAGTTTTTATGAAATAGTGAATTCTTAGCCCAGAAGCTGGATTCTTTGGGTTTATCAAAGAGTAGATTGCTATAGTCGTTGACTTCTCCATCTTGTGTACCTATCCTATTCCACTGATCCACAACTCTGTTTCTTAGCCATTACCAGGTAGTTTTGCTGGCTGCTGCTTTATAGTACAGTTTAATATCTGGTATGGCTGGGCCTCCTTCCATAGCATTTCTTTTAGTTAATACCATAAATATTCTAGACCACTTGTTCTTCCAGATGAATTTTGTTATTATTTTATCCAGCTCTGTAAAATAATTTTTGGTAGTTTGATTGGTATGGCACTGAGTAGATAGATTAATTTAGGGAAAATTGTCATCACAGTCCCTATGTTCAAGGAGTTTAACAGATAATAGAGAGGATAACATATAGACCAACACTAATATAAGCTAAAGCATAATATCATAAATTCAAATTCAAGAAAGATTCATTAAATGCCTTGTTAATAAAAGCCCTCTCCTACATACTACAGGAAACACAAAGTTTAAGTAGGATAAGTCCCTTCTACCTCATGGAACTTTCATTTAGGATGGATTGAATAAAATAACAATTTTTGCCCAAGGAATTGATTTTTAATTTGAACAAAAAAGTTCATGGTTTGACTCCTACGAAAACCTGAACTGTTAAAAAAATCATCAATTAGACTGCAGTGCAGAAAAGCCTATTTTTACCATTAAGGTAGAGTTAAAGCACATGACCCAGGCAAGGAGTATAAAAAATAGAACCCCCTGCAATCTCCATAGGTTGTCATGACATGCCTATGTTGGACTTGAAAATTTTACTTTTCCTTCCAACTCTCCTCTAGTCCTCATCAACCATACCCATTAAAAAAGCCTTCTAACTACAAGACTACTTACTCTCTGTTGACTTAGAGTGTCATCTTAATCAACTCTATGCATAAAGCAGATACATGTAGTGAGATTTCCACAATGAGTCCAAGATCTTTCCTTAAAAAATAACACCTTCTCCGAGGGCCATCTCCAATCATCCTGATCTATATCTCATCATTAGACCCAGATGGCTCCTGCTGAGAAAGTGGGGCTGGTGACTGTGTGCAGCCCTGTCTCACTTAAATCCAATTCACTTGCATGTCATGTCATCATCTCCCTGATGTCATGGTCCTCTTCCAGAATGAAGGATAAGCAACAACAATACAAATAAACAAGATAGCAATAATACCCTCAAGTGTATAAAATAAGTGCATTAGAGAGATGAAAAGTGTTAAGTGCAGTCTGAGAGTGAAGCTTGTTATTGACAAAGGAAAGCAAAGAAGACTTCATGAATAAGGTGATTTTTGAACAAGATTTAAAAAGTAGATAGAGATTTAGCAAGTGAAGAAGGAGAGGAAGGTCACCTTAGTCATGAGAAACCTATGAGCAAAGGCAAAAAGCTGTAAGAGAATAGAACTTGTTGGGAGAACTGAGACTATATCATGTAACAGTGACTGACAACATGAAAGAGGATAATAAAAAATAAAGTTGGAATGGTAGAATAATGACAGACTATGGAGAACCTTGAATGCCAAATGAAAGAGTTTTAAGTTTACCAGGTATCATGGCAGAGCAACATGACCAAATTTTTGCCTAAGGAAGATACCTTAAACAGTGTACGAGAGATAAGCCAAAGATAATACACACAGATTTGTCTAATAGCTTTTTTCTGATTAATTTATTTTTAGGTTTCAAAAGTCATTTCCACAAGATTTTGAGTTACAAATTTTCTCTCTGTCTCTCTGCTACTCCCACCCCAAGATAGCATGCATTCTGATTGCTCCTGTCCCCACTCTGCCATCTCTTCCATTATCCCACTCCTCCCCTTATCCCCTTCCCCCTTGCTTTCTTGTAGGGCAAGATAGATTTCTATATCCTAATGCCTGTATATCTTATTTCCCAGTTGCATGTAAAAACAAATTTTTAACATTTGTTTTTAGAGCTTTGAGTTCCAAATTCTCTCTCTTCTTCCCTCCCCACTCACCCTCATTGAGAAGACAAGCAATTCAAAATAGGTTGTACATGTGTCATTATGCAAAACCCTTCCATCATAGTCATGTTGTGAAAGACTAACTATATTTCCCACCATTCTATCCCATCACCCATTTACTCAATTTTCTCCTTTGACTCGGTCCTTTTTCAAAAGTGTTGGCTTCTGACTACCCCCTCCCCCAATCTGTCCTCCCTTCTATCACCCCCTCCCCCTTATCCCTTTCCCCTCTATTTTCCTGTAGGATAAGATACCCAGTTGAGGGTTCATGTTATTCCCTCCTTAAGCCAAATCTGATCAGAGTAAGGTTCACTCATTTACTTTCACCTCCCCCTTCTTCTCTTCCATTATAACACCTTTTTCTTGCTTCTTTTATGTGAGATAATTTACTCCATTCTATCTCTCCCTTTCTCCTTCTCCTAATATATTACTCTCTCACCCCTCAATTTTACTTTTTTAGATATCATCCCTTCATATTCAACTCACCCTGTGCTCTCTCTCTCTCTCTCTCTCTCTCTCTCTCTCTCTCTCTCTCCATATACATATACATATATATGTGTATATATATATATACATATATATGTATATATATATATATGTATATATATACATATATATACATATATATGTATATATATAAGTATATGTATGTATGTATGTATATTCCCTTCAGCTACCATAATACTGAAAAAGGTCTCATGAGTTACAAATATCATCTTTCCATGTAGGAATGTAAATGGTTCAACTTTAATGAATCCCTTATGATTTCTCTTTCCTGTTTACATTTTCACGCTTCTCTTGATTCTTGTATGTAGAAGACAAATTTTTGATTCAGCTATGGTCTTTTCATCAAGAATGCCTGAAAGTCCCCTATTTCATTGAATATCCATTTTTTCCTCCTGAATTATTATACTAAGTTTTGCTGGGTAGGTGATTTTTGGTTTTAATCCTAGCTCCTTTAACCTCCAGAATATCATATTCCAATTCCTTTGATCCCTTAATGTAGAAGCTGCTAGATCTTTTGTTATCCTGATTGTGTTTCCACAATACTTTAATTGTTTCTTTCTGGCTACTTGCAATATTTTCTCCTTGACCTGGTGTATTGGCAACCAAAAATGGGCTCCTTAGCACTTAGTCAACAAGTGCCCTTGACTAGTTTGGCTTTTTCCCCTGAACTGAATACTGTTTGTATGTTGGACTGGAGTAAGCTTGTTGGCCCCTTCACCTTGCTTCCCTTGCTTAAGCTGATGGAAAGAACCTGTGCTTTCCCGGTCAACCCCTTCACCTTGCTTAAGCAGATTGAAAGAACCTGTGCTTTCCCCGGCGTACCTTACACCCCCGCAGAAGCTGGATGGTTAAAAGCAGCTCCCGTTGGAGCCAGAGGCTGCTACAGCTACAGCCGCAGTCACAGTCATAGCCACAGCTACAGCCACAGCTGAAGCAGGAGCTGCCAGTAGCAGAGCTGACCTACGGGAGGAAGCTGAACAAAGACTTCAGGCCAGTGGGTAATCTTTTTACCATAGAGGGGGAAGCATGATTTTGCTTTACGCAATCATGCTTCTCTGTAGCCTCCTGGTTACTCTTTCAAGGCGTACTTATTGGGCCTGGAAGCTTTTGATCAATATATCAAAATGGGGTTGCTGGTTCATGGGTTGGTTACTGTGGAGCCTAAATATATGTTTTGATTCTTTTGCCTTCTACTTTGAGAGTTTCTTATATCCGGCGGTTCCGAACGTTTCAGACATGTTTATGATCCTCTTTGAGATTATAAACTCTGCCCTCCTATTACATTTGGCGACGAGGATGGGATCGCTAGGTATAAGATCTCTATTTAGAAGCAGAACAATTCCAGAGAAAGAGATGAATATCCCAGGATGGGAGGATCCATTTTATTCCTCCCTAGCAAAAGAATTGGCTAAAAAAGCTGGACCCTGTGAAAACTGGGAACCAAGGCTACGGAGAGGAGATCCTAGGGATTTAGAAAAGTGTTTACAAGAAGTTGGGATTCAGTCAGGGGCATCACTATCTAGGCAAAGCTGGATAGTGTTATCAGCCTACCGGCTAGTATACGAAAGATTGAGATTAAGTGAAAGACATGGGGGCACTCCTACCCCACAGCAAGAAGGGGAATCTCAGATAGCAGGAGACCAAACTGACTCAAATGAGAACTTTTCTATTAATGTGGCTAAGAGCAACAGGAGACCAAAAAAGCCCAGAGTGCATTTCAACCCAGCCCAGAAAGAGCCTGACTGCCTGCTTCGTCCTAGCCATGGTGGCAGAGGAAGTGAGTGGGGAGAAAATGAGACAATGTTAGGGGTCGAGGCACAAAACACTACTGGGGTTCAGGATGTCCCTCACACAGAGAATAGGAGATGGTTAAATGATCAGACAAGGGCTCGACCCATACAAAGGAGGAAGACAGAAACCCGAGGTGAAGATTCAGTTACAAGGGAAATTCAGGAAGATTTCTCACCGCAAGAGGTCACAGATATTTTGAGTAGATTCAGCCAAAGAATAGGAGAACCATTAATATCTTGGATGGTAAGACTCAGTGATCAAGGGGCCAGTGGAATATCAGTAGATAGGACAGACTGTATGAGATTCATAGGTATCAGCCATGATCCTCTAGTTCAACAAGCTTTTAGGGAACATCATCAGCAAGGAGATGGTGATAGCAGGACTACTCTGTTGGCATTAGCCGCTGTGGGATGCAATAAGAGATATGCTACTGATTCTATGTGGCCCACTGAGCACAGACCCTGGTATTCACTTAGAGATTGTATCATGAGACTAAAGGAGGAGGTAATGAAGACTGCCATTATGATAGGAACTGCAGACAAATATTACAATGATCCAATGGGACTGCCTCATAGGAATTTAATAATTAGGACAGCTCCCCCTGCTTATAAACAACTAATTTTGAATTTATTACTTGGAGAAGTAGGGAGCCATCTTACAACAGTGATAAATAAGATTTTACAGTTACATGACTTAGGTGACTGGGGAAGGGATAGATCTCCTCGAGAGAGAAGGGTGAATAACCAGCAAACTTGGCGCCAAAGGAGAGTAACAAGGAAAGAAATGTTTACTGCTCTATTGAGAGCAGGGGTAGGTTTTGAAATGATAGATGGAATTCCAACCAATGAATTATATAGAATGTATAGAGATAAAGGACTTGATAACAGGAGAAATAGGGAAATAAGAACTGTTCCTGCAAGCCCACAAGCCACTCAGACTGAAGGTGACCTTGTGTGATTAATGGATGAAAACTTGTACATCTGGGGAAAGGCTGGGAGGACAATCCTAGTCTCTATCTAGGATGGGATCCTCTTAGTTTAGTTTTCCCATTGTGTTTCCTTGTACATCTGGGGAAAGGCTGAGAGGACAATCTTAGTCTCTATCTAGGGTGGGATCCTCTTGGCTTCCTCATTATGTTCCTTTTGAAAAGAAACATTTCCCACCTGAGTTTGGCTTCTGATATTGGATGATTTTATCTGAAGGATAATAGCCCATACTTGCCTACTCTTTTTGTCCTTTGTTTTGGCTAACCTTGTTGCTAGTTTTGTTTCCTTTAGGCTTAAGCACCCTGCACTTTCTTGTGACTTCCTAAGCACATAGCATTCTTGGAATTCCTGCCAGCTCCTTAAAGAACTGACCTCTGGAATGGGACTTTTTGGGGGCAGGGCCATCTCTACATCCAATTTCAGCATGAAGAAGCTATGGAAAATGAGATCTTCACCCCTTGCCCCAAGATTTTGAGCCCCAATCGTTCAAGGGGGGTGGGAATGATGAGAGTGTTCTGTTTACTTATTTTGTGTTATCCTTGCTGTGTTGTTTTATTGTTATGATATTATTGATCCTATGTAATGGATACAAGGACCTAGGGGTGGATCACATTTGAATCATAAACCAATATTTAGGAATGTCACCAAATGATATGTTTTGCTTTATAATGAATAATATGTTTTAGTTTCCTTTGTAATTGGATCACGATGTATGTTCTAGGATACATGGCTGATTAGATTATGTATCCTATAACAAGGGGTGGAGTGTATTGGCAACCAAAAATGGGCTCCTTAGCACTTAGTCAACAAGTGCCCTTTACTAGTTTGGCTTTTTCCCCCTGAACTGAATGCTGTTTGTATGTTGGACTGGAGTAAGCTTGTCGGCCCTTCACCTTGCTTCCCTTGCTTAAGCTGATGGAAAGAACCTGTGCTTTCCCGGTCAACCCCTTCACCTTGCTTAAGCAGATTGAAAGAACCTGTGCTTTCCCCGGCGTACCTTACACCCCCGCAGAAGCTGGATGGTTAAAAGCAGCTCCCGTTGGAGCCAGAGGCTGCTACAGCCACAGCCACAGCTGAAGCAGGAGCTGCCAGTAGCAGAGCTGACCTACGGGAGGAAGCTGAACAAAGACTTCAGGCCAGTGGGTAATCTTTTTACTATAGAGGGGGAGGCATGATTTTGCTTTACACAATCATGCTTCTCTGTAGCCTCCTGGTTACTCTTTCAAGGCGTACTTATTGGGCCTGGAAGCTTTTGATCAATATATCAAAATGGGGTTGCTGGTTCATGGGTTGGTTACTGTGGAGCCTAAATATATGTTTTGATTCTTCTGCCTTCTACTTTGAGAGTTTCTTATATCCGGCGGTTCCGAACGTTTCAGACATGTTTATGATCCTCTTTGAGATTATAAACTCTGCCCTCCTAATACACCTGGAAACTCTGAAATTTGGCTACAATATTCCTAGGAGTTTTCCTTTTGGGATCTTTCTTAAGAGGCAATCAGTAGATTCTTTCAATTTCTATTTTACCCTCTGGTTCTAGAATATCAGGGCCATTTTTCTTGATAATTTCTTGAAAGATGATGTCTAGGCTCTTTTTTTGATCATGGCTTTCAAGTAGTCAAATAATTTTTAAATTATCTCTCCTGGATCTGTCTTCCAGGTCAGTGGTTTTTCCAATGAGGTATTTCACATTGTCTTCTATTTTTTCATTCTTTTGGTTCTATTTTATAATTTCTTGATATCTCATAAAATCATTAGCTTCTATTTGTGGCATTATAATTTTTAGGGATTTATTTTCTTCAGTGAGCTCGTGGACCTCCTTTTTCATTTGGCCAATTCTGTTTTTTAAGGCATTCTTCTCCTCATTGACCTTTTTGGACCTCTTTTGTCATTTGGGTTATTCTATTTTTAAGGTGTTATTTTCTTCAGTATTTTTGGGGGGTCTCCTTTACCAAGCTGTTGACTCATTTTTCATGATTTTCTTGCATCACTCTCATTGCTCTTCCAATTTTTCCTCTGCTTCTCTTACCTGATTTTCCAAAACTTTTTTTATCTCTTCCATGGCCTGAGACACATTCATATTTTTCTTAGAGGCTTTTGACAAAGGATCTTTGACTTTGTTGTCTTCTGGTTGTATGTTTTGATCTTCTTTGTCACCAAAGTAAGATTCTATAGTCTGAGGTTTTTATGCTGTCTGATCATTTTCCCAGCCAATTACTTGACTTTTGATCTCTTTGTCAAGGTATGACTCTGCTTCCAGAGTGGAAAGTGCTCTGTCCCAAGCTTCCGGGGTTTTGCGCTGCTGTTTTCTGAGCTACTTACAGGCACCCGTAAATTTTCAGTTCTTCTGAGGTAGTATGATCCAAGGAGAGGTGTTTACTCTGCTCCTGGCCTGTGCTCTGCTCTGTGAGTGACCTCAAGTACTCTTTTCTGCCTTGAACCTGCCAGGATGACTCCAGCTCTACAGCCAGCACATGCTCCTCCAGCACACCAGCACTCCTCCTCACCCCAGGACTCCCACCCAGGACTGGGACCCAGATCTAAGCAGGGCAAAACAAGAGAATCCTGCCTCAGTGCCAGCAAAGAGATCCCCGCACTCCAACTCTGATCAGCTGCTTGATCCCCCCACCAGCTGTGGGCCTGGAGCTCCAGAAGCATCTGCTGCTGTGGCTGTTGCTGCTGCTGCCACTTCTGTGGCCCAGGGGCTGGGGCTAGACCTTGCCATCCTCTCACCCTGGTCCAACAGAGTTTTTCCACTTATTTGCTAAGTTGTCTTTGGCATTTGTGGGTTGAAAAGTCTGGAAACTGCCACAGCTGCCAGTGGTTCAGTGCCCTGAGGCCTGCTCCACCAGGCCTCTTGACTGGTCTGTGCTGGTATGGCCCATGCTGGGCTGCGCTCCACTCCTAGCCCAATGCGATAGATACTTCCCAGTGATCTCTCAGGCTGCCTTGGCTGGAGACTTGTTTCACTCTATCTCTTTCTGGGTTATGTAGCTCTAGAATTTGTTTAGAGTCATTTTTTACAGATGTTTGGAGGGATTTGGGGGAGAGCTCAAGCAAGTCCTTGCTTTTACTCCACCATCTTGGATACCCCCTTTCCCTAATAGCCTTTAACAAGATATTGCAATAATCCAAGTGGATAGTGACAAGGGTCTCATACCAGTCTGATGACAGCAGGAATAAAGGGGGGGGCAACAAATGTGAGAGATGTGAAAGTGAAATCTACAGAACTTGGTAATTGATTGGGTATAAGAGATGACAGAGAGGGAAGTGTGAAAAACAGAGATGAAGTTTTGAAGATTGAAAACTGAGAGAATATTACGGTCATAGACAGAAATAATAAAGACAGAAGTGGGATCATATTTCAGAGGAAAGTTCATTTTGGGACATTGGTGCTTGAGATGCCATCTGGACATTCTGGTTAAGACGTCCTAGAGGCAATTGGAGATTTGGATTTGAAGCTCAGAAGAGAGGTCAGGACTGAAAATATTAATTTGGTATTCATTTGTATAGAGCTGGTAGTTGAATCTATTGGGATAAATTAAATCGTAAAAGGAGAAATGGTAGGAAGAGAAAAGAATGTCCAAGGACAAAATTCTTAGGGAAAATCTACAGCAAGCACTCAGGAAGAAAATTAGGAATGATAAATGCAAAGAAGAGAGGTCAAGACAAAGTGCAATGAGGTATCTGAGAAAGGTTAATAAATGATTCCTAACTGAGTGGATCCTGGAAGGCTTTATGGAGGAGGCAGCACCTGATTTGGGTTTTGATGAAAGGGATCATTTTCACCAGGCAGAGGTGGAGGAAGGAAACCATGGCAAGTGTGGGAGGTAGTGTGAACAAAAAGATGAAAGAGGGTAGGGCCAGAACAGGAAGAGAATAGTTTAGTTTGGCTGGAGGTGAAGACAAGTGGAATAAAATAAAGCTAGACAGATCAGCTGAAGCCAGACTGTGGAGGGGGTAGGTCAGGATAAGAAGTTTACATTTCATTGAGAATATGCTTCTCACTAGCAAAAAAAGATTCCCCAAACAGGAACTTCAATGAATATAACAAGTGGTTGTTGAGTCGTTTCAGTCATGTCTGACTCTTCATGACCCCATTTAAGGTTTTCTTAGCAAAGATACTAAAGGGGTTTCCTTCTCCAGCTAATTTTATAGATGAGAAACTGAGGCAAAAAGGGTTAAGAAATTTGCCCAGGGTCACACATCTAGTAAGTGTCTGAGGCTGGATTTGAACTCAGGAAGGTGCATTTTCCTGATTCTAAGCCCAGTGCTCCAACCACTGTACCACCTAGTTGCTCATAGCAAGTGGTACAATCTAAAAATTCCAGACTTAAGTGAAATCCTATAGCTTTTATCTGACTCTGTTTCCCTACCCCCAACATAGACAGACAGACAGACAGACAGACACACACACACACACGCGCGCACACACACACAAATATACAAGTACATACACACACACATTTCCCACATGCATACCTTTTCCATTTTATTAGCACAATGTACTGGGGCAGGGAGGAAAGGAAACAAGGCCTTCCTCCAGGACTACCATGTCAATAGATACTTCTATGACCTTGGTCCTTCTAAAGAGTTGTTGTGTTTGTCCTTCATTCTCGAAGAGGGCCATGACATCAAGGAAATGATGACATGACTTGCAGTTGACTTTGATTTGAGGGAGAGAGTGCTGTACAAGGTTACCAGCCTCACTTTCCACTTTGGAGCCATCTGGATCCAGTGGGCTGATATTCACCGGGATGACTGGAGATGGCCCAGGATGCATTAGGAGATCCTGGCATTTTCATGGTTAACGTCTTTTCAGGTTCTCACTTTGAGTGAGGCCCATTTAGTGAATAGGCCTCTTTAAGAAGTTAATCAAGGGATGGCCCCTTTAATCAAAAACTTAAAAAATTCAAACTTGGAGGGGGAGACTCTCAGGGTTCCTGGCCAAAAGAGAAACAGTTATTATTTAGTGTTTATATTCACTCTGTGCTAGGAGGGCAGGGACCCATTGTCCAATCTATGAGCTCCAGAGACAATTGGGTTTAAGGCTTGGTTTTTGAGAAAGAAATCTACCCAGTAAACCCAAAGTCAAGGAGGCAGTCTTAGAACAAGAGAAAAGAGGAGAAGAGAGGGGAGGAGAGGGGAGGAGAGGAGAGAGGAGGAGAGGAGAAACTAGATGAGAACAAGCACACCAGTTCCATCAAAAACTATCACTCATTTAATAAACATTTATTAAGAGCTTACTATGTGCTACTCACTATGCTAAGCTGTGAGGACACAAAATAAGGCAAAGGATAGTCCCTGCCTTCAAGAAGTTCATAATTTAATGACAAGACTAGAGCAGTTTAGAGATAATTCTCTGGCCTCCTGAACAGAGACAGCTTGGTGCAGTGGAAGAAGCATCATGCAACCTTGAGTCTCAAAACTGGCGTTTGAGTTCCTGGCTCTGCCCCTTACTGTCTCTAGTACCTCAGACAAGTCATTTCCTCCCTTTGGTCCTGTTTCTTCTTAGGCCAAGCCAGAAAGGGTAAACTAGATGATTCCTTAGGTATTTTCCAGTTCTAGGTCCCAGATCCTAATTCAACTTGACATTATCTTTGCTGGTCCTGAGCAGATGATTCTTCTGCTCGATGGGAAGACAAAGGGTGATTTTGATGAATGACATTCCAGCTCTCCGGAATCTGAGTTCATAGTACTGCTATTGTTCCACTGAAAAGAGCTTTTGAGCAGACTCCATTAATAGACCAAGAGCACATTCAATTAATTTCCTTACATAGACTCTGTTGTGATGATAAAAGAGAGACAGAAACCTCAACTTGGAAAGTGAAAGGTCCCATTCATTACTACTCCCCTCATTAGGGGGTTCAAGCATATGTCCTTGTAGAAAAGCCAGAATCATTCATCATGCCTCAGATTTATTTTACCCTTAATGCTTTCCAAAGCAATTCCATACTTGTGACTTTATATGGGAAGTAGTGTTGTTTCATGCAAAGAGCCCTGACCATGGTGTCTGAAGGTCTGGATCAGAGTCCCGGTTGCAGAAGAATAGCAAAGACGAGGATGGTAACAAGAATAAAAGTAGTAATTATGATAAGTAACATTTGTATGGTGCTTGGCAGGTAGGTGGACACAGTGGATAAAGTGCCAGGCCTGCAGTAAGGAAGACATACCTTCCCGAGTTCAAATACGGTCTCAGATACTTACTAGCTGTGTGACCCTGTACAAGTCATTTAACCCTGTTTGCCTTAGTTTCCTGATTTATAAAATGATCTGGAGAAGGAAATGGCAAACCACTCTGGTATCTTTGCCAAGAAAACCCCAAAATGGGATCATAAAGAGTCCAACATGACTGAAATGACTGAACAAATATAGTGCTTAGTGTATGTCAGACAGTCTGTGTTAAGCGCTTTACAATGATCCTAGGTTGACCTTCACAACAGCCCTGGGAGGTGGGTGCTATTCTTATCCCCATTTTACAGATAAGGACATCTCCACTCCAAATGTTCACATGGACTATTTGTGCCAGACCTGTGGTAGAGCCCTTCAAGCTCATATTGGTCTGATCAGCCACAGTCAGATACGATGTACTTTGGCCCTTACAAAGAGGTGTCAATTTGGTTTTCTTCAAGAACAAAGGACAGCAACCAAGTCTCTAAGACTGGAATTGGATTTGGGTCTTCCTGACTCCACACCTGGCTCCATCCAAGGTGCCATGTTGTTGCCTCTAATATATCAGTAGGCACACGTCTTCACCCGCATGAGCCTCGGTTTTTCATTGGCAAAATGGGTATAATAATACCCTTTGTCTTCCCATTAAGCAGAAGAATCACCTGCTCAAGACCAGCAAAGATAGTGTCAAGTCAAAGTAAGATCTGAGGCTGGAAAATATCTAAGGTTTCATCTAGCTCTCACTGAAAGGAAGTTTAATATGATAGCGATAAGGCTTGCCTAGAAGTCAAGTAAACCTGGATGCAAGTCTTACTTCTGACAAATCCTGGAAAAAAAGTGACCGGGGCAAGTCAATTAAGCTCTCAGAATCCCCAGACAACTCACTAGGGCAGGGGTGAAGAACCTTCAACCTTGAGGCCACATGTGGTCCTCTTCAAAGGGCTGCACTTGAGGACCTAGAGGGGCACCTGTGGCCTTGGAGGTTGAAGGTTCCCCATCCCTTCATTGGATGTTAAATGACTGATGAACTGTTGATCTTCGTTGGTGTAGGGAGTTTCCCCACCAGAAGTTTCATGGATGAGGATCTCAAGTCTAGAACAAGGGAGACAAGAACAGAATGCTTAACACTACCTAAGTCAGGAGACAGGCATAAAGAAACCTCTTTGTAAACTTTGAAGCATTATGTAAATATGACCTGTTATTGGATAATGACTGATGTTATTAAAAACTTTTTAAGGTTGAAAAATGCTTTACACACATTGTCTCATTTGGTCCTCAGTAACCCTACGAGTTAGGTACTTCAAGTGTTATTTGTGAAAAAAAAATGCCTGAAACATTTACAGATTCAGATGAGGAGACTTAGAAAAGTTAAGGGACAGGGGCCAATCACTTATTCTCTGCCTTTAAGATCCCAGACCAACTCTGGCACTGTGTGACAAAGATAGCTGAACCACTCTTGGACTGGGGCGGGGGTGGGGAGGAGGGGAGAGAATTGGTGTTTAAGCTTTGAGGGCTACTTTAAGCCATGTAAGGAATCCTAGGTCCACAGAAACTTGTGGGTGCTAATCGCTCCTTCCTGTTAATTTGAGGCAGCATGGTGTACTGGACAGAATGCTGGACTTAGAGTTAGGAAGGGAACTAGGTTTGAATCTTTTCTCAGACACAATATCTCTATTACCCTGGGCCAGTCACTAAATCTGATGGTTGTTGTGGCTGTGGAGTCATTTCAGTTGTATCGAACTCTTCATGACTCCATTTGTGGTTTTCTTGGCAAAGATACTAGAGCACTTTGCCATTCCTTCACCAGCTCATTTTACAGATGAAGAAACTGAGGCAGATAGGGTTAAGAGACTCGCCCAGGGTCACATGGCTGCCAAGTGTCTGAGGTCAGATTCGTACTCAGGAAGATAAGTCATCCTGACTTCAGGCCTGGCGCTCTATCCACTGTGCCACCCAGCTATACCTCTTGTGCCTCTGCAAAAAAATTGGGATAATAATGGCACCTGCACCACAGGGTTATTGTGAGGATCAAATGGCATAATATATGTAAAGTGAATCATTGCATACCCTTAAGTGCTCAATAAATGTCAGCTACTATTACTGCATTCACAAATAGATAAATGGGGCACAGGGTGGGAAATGGCTATTTGAATATGGTTAGATTAGCTCTTGCTAATCTAATTAGGGGGATTTTAGTGAGTTTAGGTTTTATTGAACTGTAGGTACCAATAGCTACTTGCTGCCCCCTTGTTTGCAAGGTAAAGAGAAAGGACTACACATTTATCAACTTAGCATCATGACAGTAGAAATGGAGAACAGAGAATTGTGAAGACACACTTGTTTATGGTTTTGCAAAATTTACCCCCTAGCAGAGTTCTAGGTTGCTGAAATGGAACAAGCAGGATTTTCCCCCAAGGGGCCTTGGGGAGGCATTTATTAAGCAATTACTATGTTCCAGGCACCGTTCTAAATGCCCTACATATATTATCTCGTTTGATTTGCCTTACAAATACTATTGTATTTGATTATCACAACAACCATAGAAAATAGGGCTATTACAAGATCCCTATTTTACAGTTGAGGAAATTGAGGCAGCCAGAGGTTAAGTGACTTTCTCAGGGTCACACAGTGAGGAAATGTTTGAGACCAGATGCGAACTCAAGTATTCTTCACTTTAGGCCCAGTGCTTTACCCACTGAGCCAACTATCTCTAAAGCACTGACAGAACTTCCATTTTTGATCAACCTTTACCTTAATGTGAGCCTGTATGATTTCTATCCCTAGGATGCATGCCCTCTTCCTCTCCTCCTCTTAAAAATCTTTACTTCCTTCAGGTCTCTTGCCCTCGCTTATAGGAAGCTTTTCCAGATCCCTCCCAGTGTGTACTTACATAAATATTGTATTTACTTACATTTTAACATGTAATTTCTCCAGGATAGCTATATACTCCTTGAGGTCAAGGATAATTTTGTTTTTGTCTTTTTATGCCCATGCCTGGCACAACATAAGTACTTAATAAATGATTGATTGAGTTTTGAACCTACATACCAAGATTACTCAGTTAAATAGGAAGGTATCAGGTGGTGTTTGCCCCTCTCAGTGGCCATATTGAAGCTGAGCTCCACAGCACTCAATATTTCCCTGCCCTCTCCCCTCACCCTTGCTCACAGTAGCCTCCCAAGCCAAGTCATCGTGGCATTCTGAGGTCTCAACCCTCTCTCTCGGGCCCCAACCCTTCCCCAAATGAACTGATATCATATTTGTGTCACATGCCCCAGGCACAAAAATTGCTAGTAACGGAACTGTCTCCCTACTGCCTTGCCTGCTTGCCTTTGGAGGGAGAACTGAATGCTAGAGATCACCAAAGGAAAGAGAGCCCTGCCTTAGGTGCTGGAACTGCCTGCGATGACTGCATGCCTGAGGTCCCCAGGGGGCACTCTGGGTCATGATCCCTCTTTTTTGTATTTTATGTTTCTGGTTGAGGGGGCACTCAAGGAGACATAGCTGTTCAGAATAGTATAAGCACACAAAGCCAGATGTGCCCCATTACACAGCACACACAAAGAGGAAGGAGCAGGGATCTTTCTTTAAGGAAATAATAATAATGCAGGAGAAAGGATCTAGATCAGAAATTATAAGACTGGATTAATTCCAATTCTACTCATTCTGAATTTAAGAAAATCCTTGTAGGGCGAAAATGCTACTCTGCATTTGACCTTTGTTCTGTATTTAGAGAAAAAAAATGACAGTTGAGGAAATTAAGAGTATAAACAAATCGAAGATATTTATCCTAAGTTAAAAAACAAATAGCATGTCAAAGGGTGGGTCTAAACTGCTGAAAACTGAGAAATATGCTAATTACAAACAGCTCTTATCTACTCCTTAGAACATACTTTTATTGAAGTATTCCAAGTCTTCCTAGTTTCAGTTTCTCACTGGAAATGAAAATAAACCGTAATTTAGAAAATACACATATTTCATTGTCGAAACTTGTCCAGGGCTAATTTCTCAACTCCCAATTGAATTTTGAAGCCTGGAATCTCTAGAGGATAGCTAACTACTTCTCTCTTCAGGGGTCTAGCAGTAACCTCGAGAATCTGGGATTTCTAGTACTGTTGCTCACAAGCTCATATCTAATGTGTTCCATATTGATTATTAGCCAGCCAGACTTAATTAGCTTTTAGAAAGGGTGTTTATTAATGTGGTGTGGTACACAGCTGGTAAATATGTATGTGTGTTTTTTATATACATATATATATATGTATATATATGGTATATAAATATGTATATATTTATATATAATATATATTATATGTATATTTACCAACTGTGTACCATACCACATTAATAAACACCCTTTCTAATTCTAAAAGTGTGCCTCCATTTTGAGGGAATATATACATTCCCTCAAAATGGGAGCACACATTCCTTGAACACCCAAGGTTCCAGTTGAGATTGGTCATTTAAAGAGCACATGAATTCAGAGGGTAAACTCACAGCTTCTGAGAACCAAAAGTAAAGGAGTTTTCCTTAGGTAAAGCTGTCTATAGGTGTGGGCTCTAAGTGGGTGTCATTGTATAGGCCTTGTTCCCTTGGCATATCTGGTTAATCAGGGAGTGTTTCTCAGGTCTCAACACAACTACCTCCACCTGCCACTCCTGACTGGAATATTCCAATAGCCTGTTGACTGGTCATCTTTCCCAAAGTTTCTCCCCACACCAGCCTGTCTTCTACTTAGCTGTCAAAGTGACCTTCCTAAAGTTCAGATATGATCTTGTTACCACTTCCCTCATTCAACAAATTCCAGCGGTTCCTTATCACCTCCAGGAACAAATATAAGCCCTGCTATTTGGTGTTCAAAGCCTTTCATAACCTGACCCACTCCTACCTTTGCAATCTTATTTCTTACTTCCTCTCACATAATCTGAAATATAGTGATAATGGCCTTCTTCTTATTACTTTCCAAGAGACTTAGTCTCCTAACTCATTCATTTTCCCTGGTTATCCCCCACTCCTAGAAGTCTCTCCCTTCTTATCTGTCTTCAGACTTTCAAGTTCAAGCTAAAATCTCAATTTCTATATGAAGTTTTCCCAATTTTCCATAATACCTTTCCTATGTTTATTATTTTATTCTGTACATATCTTATTCAAACTTAGTGATTTGCAGATTCTCTTCCCCATTAGACTATGAGCTCCTTAAGGGCAGGGACTCTTTTTTTCTTTTCTTTGTAATTCCAAAGCTTAGCGCAGGATTTGACATGTTGCTCTGTCATTTTCAGTTGTGTCCAACTCTTCATGACCCTATTTTAGGGTTTTCTTGGTAAAGATACTGGAGTGGTTTGCCATTTCCTTCTCCAGCTCATTTTACAGATGAGGAAACTGAGGCAAACAGGGTTAAATGACTTGCCCAGTGTTGTATAGATAGTAAGTGTCTGAGGCCAGATTTGAACTCATGAAGATGAGTCTTCCTGATTTCAAGTCCAGTGTTCTATCCACTGCAGCACCTAGCTGCTTGTTTTCTGACTCATTGACTGTATAGATCATTTAATTGAAATCTCCTCTGTGGGCCAAGCAAACACTGTAATAGGAAGAGGAAAGTTATCAAAGATGTATATAGAGACTAATTTCTCTTTTCTACTCTTGACAGTTTTAAATTAATCAATACATGAATCAGGAATTTACTGCATAAGTTATAGTGCTAGGTACTGGGGATTCAAAGAGAAAAACAAAATTGTCTTTGATCTCAAGGAGTTTACGTTCTGTCAGTGGAAACAACATGTTCTTACCTCAGTAAACAGAAAATATTTTCTAAATAAATACTAAGTAATTTTGGGAGAAGTTGTAATAGAAGCTGGGGTGGTTCAGGAAAGACCTCATGTAGGAATTGGATTTGGAATTGAACTTTGAAGGAAATTCTAGATACTGAACAAAACTGAAGAAGAAATGCATTCTGAGAATGGTGAGTATCCAGTGCAAAAGCATGGAGATGAGGGAAGGACCATAATGTATAGGAACAATAGCAAGGAGGTCAATAGAATCACAGAGTGCCTGAAAGAGAAAAACATGTAATGAAGGCCTAAAAATGGAGTCATATTATGATGGGCTTTAAATATTAAATGGAGGATATTTTTGCTTCTCTCTCTCTTTTCCTTTTCCCTTTTTCCTCCCTCCCACTCTCCCTTCCTTCCTTTCTTCCTTCCCCCCTCCCTTCCTCCCTCCCTTCTTTCCTTTTTTCCTTCCTTCCTTCCTTCCTTCCTTCCTTCCTTCCTTCCTTCCTTCCTTCCTTCCTTCTTTTCTTCCTATCCTAAGGCAATAGAGACACCATGGGAGTTTTTTGAGCATGACGGTAATATAGTTAAGCTTATTATCTTAGGACCAACTGAGCTAAGTTTGTAGTGGTTCATGATCAGGTTTTCCACAGGATAGTGAAATATTTGGCCAAAATAACTGTTGAAGATTGTCTACTAGGTCATAGATGGATTTCAGTTTATGTTGGTGAAAGGAGTAGCCCCACCAATGAAATTAAAAGCCATGACATATTGGATGAAGTCATGGATTGCATACTTATCAAATTTTATGATGACACGAAGCCAGGAGGAATAAGAAACACATTGGATGACAGAAACAGCATCCAAAAAGATCTATACAGGAAAAGAATATTTGCTGGATTAAATAAAATGAAATTTAATAAGAAATTGCACAGTCCTATACTTGGATTTAAAATTATAGGAGAGGGTTAGTGGAGATGGGAGGCCTGCCAAGAGAACAGTTCTATTCAATATGGCTTGGGGGTGTTAGTAACCTACAGTTAGTAACCTAAAAGGCTCAGTATGAATAAAATGGGTGACCTGGAAGCAAGAGTGGCAATATTCTCTCATGCTTCATTGCTAGAAAAGAATATGTCCAGATGAGGGAATTACAGTCCTGACTTATTCTGCCCTGGCCAGACCACATCTGCAGCATCATATTCGGTTCTAAGTGCCACATTTAAGGAAGGCTATTTATGATAATTGTAGCTGACATTTATATGATGCTATAAAGCTTACAAAGCACTTTATGTACATTATCTCATTTGAGTCTCACAACAACCCACTGAGGTAGGTATTGCAGATTTTATTTTATAGATGAAGAAATCGAGATTCTGAGAGATTCATTCACTTTCTTATGGCCGTACAGCTGTTAAATATCCATGGCTGGTTTTGAACTCTGCTCTTGAACCAGCTGGATTGTGAAGTGGGTAGAGCACCAGGCTGTGTGACCCTGGGTAAATCACTTAACATCTGTTTGCCTCAGTTTCCTCAACTGTAAAATGGGGATAATACCTCACAGCATTATTGTGAAGATCAAATAAGATATTTCTGTTCAGCACTTAACATGATTCCTGGCACAAAATAGGGACTTAATACATTCTTGTTTTTTGTCCCTACCTCACCTTCTTGACTTGAAGGCAACACTCTTTCCACTATGCTACATCACCTGTGAGAGCCAGAATTCTGGTGATGAGCATGAATATGCCATAGAAAATCAATGGAAAACAAAACCTGAAATATTTTGTCTCCCTTCTGTGACTATCTCCTCTTTACCCTGTATTTATCTTATTTCTAAAGTTGGTTTGAATGTTGTCTCCCCATCTGCCATCAGACTGCGAACTCCTTGAGGGCAGGGATGGCATTTTTGCATTTCTTGCACTCCCAAGGCTTGGCATAGGGCCTGGCACATAGTAGGCACTTAATAAATGCTTGTTGACTTGACTTGAGTCTGAAGAAGAGATTTAAAGAGAATATTACATCTTTGTTTAAGCATTTGGAAGGTTTCCATGAGGGAGTGGGATGAAATTTGATTTACTGCAGCCCAAGAGACAAACCTAGAAGCAATCAGACAAAGTTTTAGGAGGTATATTTTGTCATGATGTTAAGCACGGGAGAGGACAAAACAAAACTTCCTAACAAATAGCTTTTCCGAAGTGAAATAAAATGCCTTAGTGTTTCTATCACTGGAAATATTCTAGGAGACTTTATGATGTAGGATTAATTTTTTGTTTTATTACAGGGTATACTAGAAGACCACTAGCTGTCACTTAGGTACAGTAGGGGCTAATTCTGGTGTCTTTTGGTGTGAGCTATTAGGAATGGTCCAAAATGGTTTTCTGCATTTGATCTGGACCCAACTGGCAATCTGGAATTGTCATAATGGAGAAAATGATGGATTTAAAGTCAGAAGGATCTGTGCTCCAAACCAGCCTCTGGTGTTTATTAGCTAAGTGACCCTGGTGAAGTCACTTAGTAGTTTCCTCATCTATAAAATGAAAGGATTGGACTAGATGGCCTCTGAAGTCCTTTCCAGCCCAACATTTATGGGTTTATGCTCATTTATAAGTATGACTACTTCTACTTATGAGTTAAAATACATCTAATTCAAGGAGCTGTCTTTCTGTCAGGGCTAGAAGTATGATACTCATGTATCTGACACATGAGGATCTAAGACTGAACATATAGGAAAATTAGGGAACCGTGACAACAGAATCACTGTCCCACTGACCCAAAGTAATGCACACTCTGTGCCACATTTTCTAAGGAATAGTTTTGGAAATCCTCCTCAAATCTCCATTTAAGGAGGACATCCAGACCAAACATTTCTTCATCTCCCACCCAGCTGCCCTCTCCTCTGGACTCATCATTATACTCCAGGAACCTCATCATCCTTCAAGATCACATCAGTTCTGGAACTCACACTTCATCAGTAATTTCTGCCCCTGGGACCTCTCTCTCTGATTTGAAGGCAGAGCATCAGCTTTTCCCAGAACCTCCATTCAAGGAAGGCACTCAGGTTAGTCATCTCTCTATTTCCCATCCTGCTGCACTCCTTTGAATTTCCCCATCATAACCCTTGGCTGGTAGCACCCTCCTTTGCCCTTTACAGCTTCCTTTTGTGCCTCATCTTCTATTGAAAGGTAAGCTTCTTTTTTAAAAATATATTTATTTATTTTCAGTTTTCCACATTCATTTCCATAAGTTTTAAATTTCCTCCCCCTCCTTTCCCCCTTCCTCCTCAAGATAGCATGCATCCAATATGGGCTCTACACATACATTCCTATTAAACACATTTTTGCATTAGTCATGTTGCATAGAAGAATTATGGGGAGAAACAAAAGGAAGAAACCATGAGAAACAAAACAAAACAAAAGAGAAAAGAGTCTGCTTCACTCTGCATTCTGACTCCACAGTTCATACTCTGGTTGTGGATGGCATTTTCCATCATGAGTCCTTTGGAAAAGTTTTAGGTCCTTGCATTGCTGAGAAGAGCCAAGTCTATCAAAATCAGTCCTCACACACTGTGGTTGTTACTGTGTACAATGTTCTCCTGGTTCTGCTCACCTCACTCAGCATCAGTTCATGTAAGTCATTCCAGGTTTTTCTGAAATCTGCTTGCTCATCATTTCTTATAGCACAATAGTATTCCATTACATTCATATACTCCAATTTGTTCAGCCATTCCCCAATTGATGGGTAACCCCTCTATTTCTAGTTCTTGGCCACCACAAAAATAACTGCTATAAATATTTTTGTACGTTGGGTCCTTTTCAAATGGCAAGCTTCTTGAGGATAAGGACTGTGTACCTTTTTCATATTTGTACCCTATCTGCAGAGGACAGCAATATTTGATCACACTATCTATAAGAGAATGTAAGGCTTACTACCTCCATGAGGGGAGGTGTTGAGTTGGCAAGAGTAGGTAAAAGAATTCTTCTCTTTTCAGACTTTGTTCAGACTCTGCAGTTGTCTTGGGCACTTCTGGCTTCCAGCTTCAATACAGAAAACGGTTGATCCCCATCCCACATTTGGTTGCTAAATGATTTTAAATGCATTTTTTAAAAAATAGGTCTATAAGAGAAACCAATTATACTGAAATATAGTTATCAAAATATTTTTTAAAAGTAAATTCATAGACCCCAAGTTAAGAACTCATGATTTAGTCACTTTATGGGTTAGAACACTAAAGCGTGAGAGAGAGAAAGTCTTCCTCAAGATTACACAACAGACTTCCTGGGAAGGGTGTGGAATTCATTTAACCTAATGTATAAATGACTGAAAACTGTTTCAAGTATTGCCTTTCCCATGGAGATTTTAGTCAAAATTATAAAGGAATGATGAGATTTAAAGCTTCAGCAGACCTTTGCTCTCCTGGAGAAAGGAGAGAGTGATGGCTTCTAAGGGTGCTGATATTATCCTCTCTCCATCTCTCTAACATTCTCTCATCTTGGCATGACTGTCCATTGTACCTTGAATGCTCTCCCTCCTCACTTTTGGCTCTTAGTTCCTTGGATTTCGTAAAGACTCAGTTCATATCCCATGGTCTTCAGGGGTGTTTTTCAGTTCCCCAAACAGTAGTTCTTTTTGGCAAAGATACTGGAGTGGTTTGCTATTTCCTTCTTTAAATTAAGGCAAACAGGCACAGTGATTTGCTCAGGGTCACACAGCTAGTAAGTGTCTGAGGCTATATTGGAATTCATGACTTTCTGACTACAGGCCCAGCACTCTATGCACTGAGCCACCTAGCTACCTCCTTAACTGCTAGTACTTTCCCTGCAAGATCACCTTCCATCTACTCTGCATGTATCTTATACCATGGATAGCAACAAGCATTTTTCAGAGAAAGAAATCCAAATTATCAATTGCCACATGAGGAGCAAATTAAAACAACTCTGAGATTCTATCTTCTATTCATTAGATTAGCAAAGTTGACAAGAAAAAAAGGATAAAGAAAAATACTGGAAAAGTTGTTTGAAAACAGGTACATTAATGCACTGATGGTGGAGCTGTGATATGACCCAGGCATTCTAGAAAGCAATTTGGAACTTTGCTCAAAATGTTTTTGTATTATGCATGTTCTTTGACCTAGTGATAGCAGTATTAGGTTGATTACCCAAAGATGACAAAGAAAGAGAAAAAAATACTCATGTGAAAAAAATTTATAGTAGCTCTCTTTGCAGTGGCAAAGAATTGGAAACTGAGGAGGTGCCCATCAATTTGAGAAAAGCTGTATAAACTACAGCATGTGAATACGATAAAATATCATTGTGCCATATTGAAGAGAATTGTCTTAGAGAAACCTGGGAAGATTTATATAAACCGGTGAAGAATTAAGCAAGTAGAACCAGGGGAAAATTCATATAAGCACAAAAATACTGTGAAGATAGACATCTTTGAAAGATTTAGGAAATCTCATAAACTCAGTAACTAACCACAGGACAGAGAATTCATGATAAAACATGCTTTCCACTTCCTGACAGAGAGTTATGGACTCAAAGTACAAATTGAGGCATTTACATACATACATACACACATATTATACACAAGTACACATACATGTATATACAACTATGTGTGTGTGTCTCTGTCTCTCTCTCTCTATGTATATATGTATATATATAATACACACACACATATATGTGTGTATATATGTATATATGTGTATATATATATATATATATACACATATATACATACACATATCACCTAACACTTGAACTATTACAATATCTTACTAGTGGGTCTGCCTGCCACAGGTCCCTTTCCAATCCACTCACAAAATCCAGCCACCTAAGTACCCTTCCTAAATTGCATGTCTGACCAAGTCCTCCTTGTACCCAATGAGCTTTGGTCATTCCCTATCATCTTCATAATCACCATTTCCATGACTTCCCAGGTCAAATCATCCTTCCCTCTACACCATTCACCTGTACATGTTGTTTGTCCTTAGTGGAATTAAAATTTCTTGAGAGCATGGTCTGTCTTTGTTTTATTTTTATCCCCAGCATTTAACACAGTACCTGGCACATAATAAGCACTTAATAAATGCATTTTTCATTGATTCATTTATCTAGTAGTTCTCTATAATGATTGCATCACAGAATCAAAGAACTTGAGAGTTGGAAGGGGCCTCTGGTCATCTAATGAATTTATTTAGTCCAACTTATGCATGAAAGGAATCCCCATAATAACGTTGCTGCTGTTGCTTGGTCCTTTCAGTTGTGTCCAACTCTTTGTGACCCCATTTGGGGTTTTCTTGGCAAAGACACTGAAGTGACTTGTCATTTCCTTCTCCTGCTCATTTTATAGATGAGAAAACTGAGGCAGACAAGGTTAAGTGACTTCCCCAGGGTCATACAGCTAGTATCTGAGGCCACATTTGAACTCATCTTCCTGACTCCACACCTTGCACTCTATCCACTGTGCCACCTTAGCTGCCACATAACTATATGCCCGACAAGAAATCACAGGTTCATATCATTTCCGAAATCCTCTCTTCCCACCAAAATAAATACATATGTACCTACAAACAGATAGATGAATAAGTGAACTAGTAAGAAGGCAAACAAACAAAAACAAGAATTTTTTAAATAACTTAGATGAGTTCATTGCTTTTCAGGTCACAGAATAAAAACATGCTTCTCCCCTTAGACTATACTTACAGAGGCTGTAAACATAAGATTATACGTACAAGCTGAATCTTTTGAAGTGGTTATTTGGGGGCAGGAAGAGAAGGGACAGAGCAGGAAGGGAGAAAAGTGACTCAGAAAGCTATGAGTGATTTAGACATCTATTAGAAGTGAGGTGTAGAAATATGTACACGTATCCAGCCATTCATGATGCCCACCTATCTTGAGATATCATTGCTGGAGTAGAATCCAAATGACAAGTCCAGAAATGTAGAATTCAGCAAACAGGCCAAGTTTGCTAATGTGATATTTAGGCTGCTGAAAACCAGTGGATTCTAGTTTCCATCTTCAATTCAACAGAGAAAATAGTACTCTCCCCAAAAGCTTTCTCACCACCACTGTCTTCACTGAAGCCAGGTAGGCCTTGTGTTTCTGCTGCTTTCTCTGTGGCTCTCTCCTCCCCAGTTTGTTTATTCTCCCCTCCATGGATGCCCACATGGCATTTTCTTTACTTACGGTAGGGCCTAAGGACTTGAAGCAAGCAGCGAGCTGATTAAAAATTAATGAGAGCCTCAGAGGTAAAGTAGCGTGAAGCAGTTGGTTCTCTGATCGACAATTTTTTGAGGTTCTTTAAATACCCAATTATTTCCAGGACACCTACGGAAAAGACACCACAGGACATGGGAAATAGGTTTTCAGGCCAGAGGGAATATGTTTTTAAGCAAAAGTCTTTCAACTTGGAGAAGAGAAAGAAGAATTATATTTACAATACTTCTCTTTATTTTCCCTCTCCACTTCTTTTCCCCCTTTCATAAGTCCAGGTGACTCACCCAGCAATGGAGAGCATTTATCTTCAGGAAAAACTTGGTTATTCTACAGCAGCTCTGCATTTGCCCAGGAGGTAACAATACTATGCAGAAAAAAGCCAGCCAATGAATTAAAATCAGGCCTGGGAATACTCTATAATGCATTAGATCTCAACACAGCGAAAGAGAGAATCCAAACCTTCCATGTTAAGGAATTGCAAGGCCTGCTCTTAGATATTTTATTTCTTGGGGTGAGAAACAGCTTCATGAGCTTCCTAATGAGCACACCAAACCATAAACTGCCCTCCTAAATAGTTTCAAAGCGTCTCTAGGAAACTACTTCTCCAAAACCATAATCCTGCCTTTTTTTTCAAACTTTTGCAGCGCTTACTCAAATATTAATCTGCTGTGCTCCGGAAGCCTATTATTTATAATTCCCAAACAGGAAAGATTGCATTCGATGATCACATTTTTAGCCAGCTGTGGGAATGGACAAAGTGGGGCTGAATTCCTTACCCAGAAGTGACTCAGGCTGTGTGTGGCTGATGAGTTTACTAACAGAAGAGGCAGTCTGGGAACTGAGCTGAATATGGGTCAGAAAAACTCCACACCGTTTTTCCTATTTAAAACGTCAAAAGCCTGAAAGAGAACATTTCTCTGGGGACAGAAAACCAGAGTGAGAACCAGAGTGAGTAGGGAAGTTAAAACAAAAACCACAATACCAATTTTGCATTAATAGGTAATAAATTAATTTGCATTAATGTGCATAGCTTCTGGCACATAAGGAAGGGGAGGGTAAGCATTTATTTAGCACCTACTGTGTGCTAATCACTGTACTAAGCTTTTTACAAATATTATCTCATTTGTTCCTCACAACAACTTGGGAAGAAGGTGCTGTTATTCTCCATTTTGCAACTGAAGAAAGTGAGGCAGAGAAAGGTTAAGTGAACTTGCTAAGGGTCATTTCCTGTTATCTGAGGTTACATTTGAACTCATGTCTTCCCAACTCTACTGCACCATCTAGTTGTCCAAGCACTTAGTAAATGCATGCTGATTACTGGATTTGTAGGAAAAGCTCATTATCATAGTTCTCTAATTCAGCATATTGTTTTGGGTAAGTCCTTGAATATCTCTATCCTTGCTCTTCAGCTAGCCTAGGAATGCTTGGAAGACTTTGGCCAGATTAACTAGTTGGATGATCTCGGGCAAGTAATTTCTTTTTTTTATATCTCAGAACCCTTAATATACTAAGTACTTAAAAGAAAAATCTTCATTGAATGAATGCATGAAAGAACAAAAGCAACATTTAGTAAGTGTCCCAGATGTGAGCAGCAGTATGCTAGGCCCTAGGAAAGATACAGAATTTAAATAAATATATGGTCTCTACCCTCAAGAAGCTTGTAGTTTAACAGCATCTCTGTGTCGCAATTGGGCAGTTAAATGATGCAGTGGGTAAAGTGTGAGGGCTTTCTTTGTCTGTTGCCCTATAAATCAAGTGGACCCTGGTCAGTAAGTGGGGAACCCATGGGGGAATGTGACAGTGTAATGCTGTGTGTGCCTTGATTGGCGATTCCATCAAGACGTAGGGGTAGTTGCCCCCCCCATCTTCTTGATGGCCCCTGTGAGAAGGGGGATTAGGGAATGCTGTAAGAGTTGGTATTCCCATTATCAGCTACCCTTTGAGAAGACTAGGCTAGAATAAAATAAGACTATTAAACTCTCCAAAGCTGTCTTCCTGTCTGCCCAGATCAAGAGTGAACCTGTTAGAAGCTAGGGTTCAAAACCTCCAGTGCCTTCCACGTGTTATTTGTCAAATAACAGTGGAACTTCCTCATCCATGAAATGGTGATAATAATACATGTACTGAGTTATTGTAGGATCAGTGGGATAATGTAGGTTAAAAACATCATTACCACGAATTCAAATGATTTTATTCAAGAAACATGGATTTGGAGTCAGAGGACCTAGATTCAAATCCCAGCTTTGTTTTACTATCTCCATGACTTCAGGCAAGTCGTGTGTTTTCTGAACCTCGGTTTCATCAACTGTAAAATTAAAGGATCAGCCTATATGACTACAAGGCCTTTTGAACTCTAATCTAGTATACTTATCATCCTTTTAAACACCTGTTATAGTCCAGACATTGTTCGGAATGCTGAGTATATAAAAATGAAAAAAAAAAGATACAATTCCTACCTTCAAGGGGCTTACGAAAGCATTATATTAGTGTGATATGATATTATTATTGGCAAGTTCCTGGATCCTACAGGAAAAGTACATAACTATTTCATTAAGATAGTGCTAAGCCTTTAGTTATCTCTCTTGCGAAATAAGCTAATTAATTGGAATATAATCTTAGGATATTAGAGACCAATCAAGCTTGGTTATGGGAAATGGAACTTCCACTGGAATGATGCAGTTGAGCTGTGTGAACTCTGAGAAGCAGAGTTGTTCTGTAATCATGGTATTATTCAGGGCCCAGACACCTGGTCAGTAAGTAATTGCTGACAATTAACTTGTGCTTGCTATGGCCTCTACGCTTTCTTGGTGCTTTTCCTTCTGGATGTCATGGGTTTCAACTCCACAGGGCTTCAAATCTTACTATATCACAAGAGGAGCAGGGGATTTATAGCCAGAAGGGTCTCTAGAGAGTCATTCCCTGGGATGTGACTTTCCCAAGGTCAAACAGAGAATGAATAATGAGTCAGCATCTGAATGCATGTTTTCCATCTTCAAACTCATCATTAACACCTGGTCTGGGGTTGGCCTGAGGTGGGGGGAAGGGCAGTAGGGACATACTAATAATAGTACATTTCAAGGCCTACTAAACTTCTTTCACTGATAATAGGGTTGTTTACCTCATTTTCCTTCCAACTCTCATCCGTTAACTTTTTAAAAAAAAGACCCAGAATACATTTTCAGAATTGCTTACTTGATCATATCATTAAGTCATTGAATGTTCTAAAACCTGATCTTTGCAATCCATTTGTCTTTTGCAAGAAAAAAGTAATGATTATATTTATGTCTTACATGTCACTTATAAATTGTGCTGCGAAATTACATGTGGAACTGCAACAATAGAGTAAGGAAAATGAATTACAGAGTAATATCCCACTTAACACTTATTGACCATTGATCTTGAGTCTTTCAAATAAAGAAAATGCTTAGAGTTATGTTTGACCAGAATTTCTCTGATGTGTAATTTATTTTTTCCTCCAATTATTTTAAATAAGAATCTACATTATTCATCTTACTGTGTTCAATTAAGAAATCTTAATTGGTTTTAAAGCAAATGACAAAGCATATATCCCTTTACTGCTCAAAAAACCTCCAATGGTTCCATACCACCTTGCAAAGAAAGTCTAAAGTGACTTTAATAAAGTCCTAATCCTTCATTCCTGGATAAAATAATTTTATCCAGGAATCCAAGGTCCTCAGCAATATAGATCCAACTTAGCAGCCCGCATATCAGTGTCCATGGAATCTCTCAATGCAGAGTCTTAAAGCCTCTAACTGGGAGAAGCCTGGAAACTTGGTCCAAGTGAATTCTTAGTGTGGGAGAGTGACTCAGAAAAGGAGGAGCTGACTTAGGAAGTAGCATGTTTTCCTCATTGGTGGGCTTCAAGCAAAGACTTGCTAACCATTGCTAGGAATACTGTGATGCTAATTCATTTTTAACATAATAATAATAGTCACAATTTGTATAATACTTTAAGGGTTTTTGAAGGGTTTCATATAAATATATATTATACACACTACACACACAGACATATATATATGTATATATATATATACATATATATACATAATTTATCTTCACAACAACATTGGAGATAAGTGTTATCATCCCAATTTTATAGCTGAGGAAACAGACAGAGGTTAAGTGATTTGCCCAGGGTCAGACAACTTATGAGTTTCTGAGGCAAGATTGAAATTCAACTCTTCCTTGTGCCAAGGCAATAACTCTATTCATGTTTTTCCCTACCTGTCTCAATGGCCAATAAGGACTGGAATAGATGGCCAAAAAGGCCCCTGCCAAGCTCTGTGATTTGAAGTGTCTTCAGGATACCTTGGTTAGGAATTTCATAACTTCCTCCATTTGTGTAAATGAACTAATTAGCTCCAAGGTAGGAAACAGCATAGGCACAGTAATCCATAGAAAACATTTAAGCACCACCAGAATGATCCCATTACAGAAAGGGCTAGAGAGTGGGCGCGCGCACACACACACACACACACACACACACACACACACACACACTCACTAAGAAGACAGACATACCCAGAGGCCCGAAGGACTAGGTGGCTGCTGCCCAGCCATGATCAACTTCACCCGACATTTCCCATCACACTCTCCTCAAACCTGAACACCATGAAAACGTGCAGAAATCACACCTGATTTTTCAAAGAATTTGCCAACCCTATTCCCACCATGGGAATCCCTTTAGCATCCTTGCAATGACAGCCGCGAGTAGAAGTGCCAGTAAAGTAAACTGTTCCAAAGAGCCCGAGTTTGATGGAAGCCTCTTAGAGCAGTCTTCCATGCACACTTCTTCCATCCATCCATCAATCAAGATGCACCGAGCTGGTACAGTGGATAGAATGCTGGACATGGAGTCAGGAACATGAGTTCAAATCCTCCTTCAAACATTTACTGGCCGTATGACGATGGACAAATTTAACCTCTGTCTGTCTTAGCTTCCTCATTTGTAAAATGGGGGCAATAATAGGGGCTACCTCACAGGGTTGTTACAAGGATCATATGAGTTAATATTTGCAAAGCACTTTCCAAACCTTAAAGTGATCTATAAATGCTATTATTACTGTTGTGGTGAACCTGCCCTCTGTTAGGAACTATGTTAAGAACTGCAGAGTCAAAGATAGAAATGAAACTGTTCCCATTTTAAGGAAGCTTATACTCTGTCATGACCCACTGAGCTTCTCTCTCCCCTAGTCTATTGAATTCAGGCTTCTTTCACCCTATTGTAAACCAATCATGTTTAAGAGGTACTAAACTTGGCCCCAGAAGTCAGAACCAGGAACACTGAGTAGAAGCTGCAAAGAGGCAGACCAAGGCTTGATGTCAGGGAAAAGTTCCTAACAATTAGAGTTATCCAAAAAGTGCAATGGGATGTAAACACCTTGGGATGTAATGAGTTCCACCTCTCTAGTGGTCTTCCAGCAAGGTCTAGATAATCACTGGCCAGCTGTTTTGTAGATGGGGTTGAAACATGAGATTTTTGAACTCCTGCCTATCTCCTTAGCATATTTTATTATTTCTCTCTTATGTGCTTTTTTGCTCACACCATTGCCTGAAATTAGTGAGTTGAGGGAAATAAGTGAAGGTACAGCCAGTACTAGAAAGGAGGGCCAGGAGTGGCTGTGTCCATCAAAAGAGAGTCAGGTTTCAGTGAAAGCTAGAAGACGGAATGAGTAGGAGAGGAAAAAAATTAACATGAAGGGTAGTTTGTTGCCTCTGGAATAGGCATTCCAGAGAGCACAATGGAAGGGGTAGGGGGCGTTTGGTTGGAATTTTGGGATAAGAGGGTAGAGAGGGATGGGAATAAGGAATCAGGTGGTGAAGAAGGGGGATGGGGTGGGGATTATGATCTATAAAACTTCAGAATCACTCAGATGTGTAAGGTATGACTAGGTGTGCAAATATACATCATTGGGTAGAAGGGGCTACTCCTCTTCCCAGAGGAGAATGGAGATTAGACTAGAGACAAATGCAGCACAAAATGGAAGGTAAATATTTAGATAATCGAATGGGAGGCCCCATTTCATTATTTCTCTTCTTTCCAAAGACTAGCAATTAGATCAGCAAACCAGGAGATGGAAGTTGAATCTGTAAGGCAAGTGATTTGCCCAGCATCACATAGCTAGTGAGTATCTGGGGCAGGATTCAAACTCAGGTCTTCTTTTCTGCAAGTCTAGAAGTCTATCCAATATATGACCAAGCTACCAGGTCTACCAAATAAAGAACTACTGTAATGTCAAAGGAAACAAAAATCAATCAACTGACCAATAAGCATTTATTAAGCACCTACTAGGTGCTGGGACCTGTGCTAGGAATACAAATTCAAGGAATGATATAATTCCAGCAGGACAAAGGAATGACAACTAGTCTACTAAATAGTTGGGTTTAAGCCCTAACCCCAAATTTGAAAGTTAGCTGCCATAGTAATTACATTTTTAAGAATCGTGGCATTATAATAATGACTTCAAGAAAAACCTTGTATATGACACCCACACTTGAGAGTAAATTTTCAAGATTCTTTCTTGGAAGCAAAGGGGCCACCACTGTCCACCCCCTCATTTGAACACATGGATGGGATGTGCTGAAAGAGAAATGAAGACAGTTGGAGGAAAATGGAGCAACCTTCCACACGGCTATTGAAAGACACCTTGTACACTCTAGCATTATGACAGTTCCTGATCCTGATGTCAGCAGAGATGAACATTTTAAAGATGAATTTTTGAAGAAGGTCATTGCTGGACAAGACAATTTCTCTGTGGCTCAAAACACAATGGGCCATCTGGACAATTCCAATGACATGAGGAAGGAGGAAGTACGAGGTGAACCCCAAGGGCATTATGATAGACAAGTCAGGAGAACATGGCCAACATCTATGCCATCCCTTGAGCGTTTCTAACGTACAGCTGATCCCCTCTCCTCTCATCCCAGACAATGAGCTCGAATGTTACCTGCCATTTCTGAGTTGTCATCACAGCACTGGGATATCAAAGGACAGGCTGCACATTTTCATTATGATAACACTATAGAAAATGCCCTGTGCCTCTGACCTTTGTAAATGTCAGACTCTTTGCAGTGGTCAGAGAGTTACAAAATCAGAGAATCTTAGAACTGAAGTGGATGTCTAGTACAACCACAATGTCCTCTGGTAAAAGTTACAGACTCAGGACGAGGTCCAAATTTGCTCCAGCTTTAGGTACTTACTTACTAGCTGGGTGAACATGGGTAAGTCACAAGACTTCTCAAACGATCAGCTTCCTCATCTGTGGGATAACAAAAACTAGCACCTGTACAAAGCTTGGAGATTGGTGAAGTCCTTCACAAATATTATCTCATTCGGTCCTCCTGACAACCCCGCAAAGCAAGTGCTATTACTGTCCCCATTTTACTGATGAGCAAACTGAGAGTGATAGAGATTAAGTATCTTGACCAGAATCACACAGTCAATAAATGTTTGAAACAAGATTTGACCTTGGGTCTTGCTAATTAACAAAGGCCAGTATCCTATTTACTGAACTACCTAGTTGAGAATAATAGGCCTACCTGATCAGGAGTGTGAAAAATGACTCATTTGTATCCCTACTCTATTCCAATCAGTTTTAATCAGTTTGATATGATTCCATAGGAGTAGTGATTGTAAGTTCTGTTTATTAGGTCTCGGAGCTGTGAACTACAGATTGCACTTTCATTTGCTTAATCATAGGAATGATTAAGGCCCTCCACCTTTGTTCTTCTTTGTTATGTTGACCAAGACAGTATGGCAGAGGTGACTCAATTACATGGAAATTCCCCCAACTTATTTTTGTACCTCTGGACCACTATCTCATCCAACATAACCAGGTGACCATCCTATGACCATGTAGTCAATGGAGAGGCCCCATCCTTCACTCAACTTTAGACCCCTTTTCCCACCTGCTGATATAACATTTTTAGCTGATGCATCATTTTTGGCCCTCAAAGCAAGGTCTATCAACCAATGGGATTCTATATTTTGTCTAACCCCTCTAGAATGTTCAAGTATCAAATCTGGTATCAAACCCTATTAAAACAAGGTCCTGGGGACCAAGAGTGTCTCAGATCATGAGGAAGATGTGAAGTACACTTCAATAGATGGACCATGGACCCTTTGATAAAGTGTCATGACTCAGAGTTCTGCCTTAGTGGTTTTTCTTGCATACTGGGCAGTTATAATCCCCACAGGAAGTCCTTGTGAGCAAAGCACTTTTCAACTCCCCCTCCCATTCCTATAAGTAAAATACAAGCTCCTTGAGGACAGGAACTGTTTTGTTTTTGTTGTTTGCTTTTGTTTTGTTTCTGTCACCCACCCACAGTACTTTGCCTAGAGTAGGCACTCAATGCCTACACAGGCCCATACATATTAGACTAATTGGCTTGAATCTATAACCTGGAAATGGGGGATTAAATTTAGGGAACAAATAGGTTAATAACCAATTGCAATTGAAGCAGACAGGGGCACAGAGCTGATAGAGAAATAGCTCTGAAGTCAGGAAGACCTAGGTTCAAATTTGGCCTCACACCCTTACTAGCTTTGTGACTTTGGGCAAGTTCTTAACTTCATTCTATCTCAGTTTCCTTATCTGTAAAATGGGGATAATATTGCACCTACTTTCTAAGATTGTTGTGAAGATGAATTAAAATAAGATTTGTAAAGTGTTTTGTGAACTCCAAAGCACTGTATAAATATTACTAATAACAAACTAGAATTAATTATTAATCAATAATAATTGTGTTGATAAATCATTATTAAATAATGATAATAAATTATTGTCAATACTAATTACAAAGATTTGATTTTAAAAATAACTGTCTGGCCAAATTCAAATATGGTGACTGAAAAATATAGGGTTCTGGTTGCAGATATATAAAAATAGCTCACACTTGTGTCATATTTTAATATTTTAAAAATATTTTTCTTTATGTAAGGGAGGGCAAAGAACTTTGCCATGTGGGCAAAAATGCCAGAAAAGGCTATTAACTTACAGTCTTCTTTTCAATGTTTCTAGAACATTCTATAGACTTATCAGAGCTTCAGGGTCATTTGTCTAGCAAGGCACTAACAGGAAGGTGAAAGGACAAATGGAAAAGGGTGTAAATACTTATTTCCAGTCTTGGAATGACTCAATGGGAGGATCATCTTTCCTGTACCCTGAGATGAGACACTGGTAAAAAGAATTAAGATTCCCTAACTCATCCACATGTAAGGACTAGGGATCTTCCTTGGGGAGGGCTGGGGTCTTCCATGGGAAGGACTAGGGATCTTCCATGGGGAGAGCTAAGGCAATGAACTCTCATAGGTGCCTGAGTCATCAATGGATAGAGACTATGGAGTTATTTAACCAAAGACCTGAAGATATGAGTCTGGGGCACATTACTTGGAAATTAATGATATTTTCCAGTTTTAATAGAAGTGGCAGCAACAACAGAATCCAAAAGGCACTTAAGCAAATACTATTTCCTTTGATATCAAATGGATCCTTGACCTCACTGATTTGCCTGTTTCATTCAATGCTTATCCATCTTGTATGATTCCCACCCATGTCCTCCCAAATATCTAGTATTAGGGTTCTACCCAAAACTATTATTGCCTTCCTCATGATCTTTTGGCATTTTAATGAAACTGGTGGACCAGAACGTGACATATGACTGTTCCATTTTCTTTTTTTTTTTTTGGTTTTGATCATGCAGTTAATCTTTACTATAGTTTTTCTTTATAGTTTCTTGTTTGTTATATTAGTGCTTGTTTATGCCAACCGTTTTCATTGCCTTCACTGGTACTCATTTTAATTCTTCTGGTGGTGTTGCATGACCCACAGCTGTATAACAATATTGATAGAATATTGTCATTAAAAAAGAAGGGCCTTCTTTGCAGGAAATTAGGAGCATTAAAAACCTCATTAATTTATTTGTTAGCTTATCTCATGTGTTTTTAATTTTGCCTGGTCTTTTGATAGAAAAGGTAAGAAATCATTAAGAAATATTTCTTCTTCCAAATTTAACCCAAGTAATATGTAATTTACAGAGTTGAGTGAGATACCACCTATACTTAGCAACAGTGCCATAAGAAAAGTAATTAACATATTAATATTGCCATTATCATTTCATATGATAAACCTGATTCTCAGATAGGTAAAGAGACTAGAATATTGTCATGAATTCATTCATTCAACAAGCATACATTAAGTTCCATGTGCTGTATGAACTTATGCTTAAGTACTCTATATCAGTTTCCAGGGAAGAAAGAAATCAATGTCTTTTCCTTCAAGGGCCTGGATTCTCTCCTAGGGTGGGAGCAGAAGGCATACCTGCAAACATAGTATGTAACTACACCATACAAATAAAATAAATGCCAAGGAATTTTAGGGGAGGGAACTAAGAACAGTGGGGTTCAGGAAGGCTCTTTGTAGGAAGTAACACTTGAATTAAGCCTTGAGGGAATCTAGGGATTCTGAGAGACAGAAAGGAAGAGAAGGATATTCCTGGCCTGGGAAAGAACCAATATGAATATAAAAAGCTGGGGGATAGGGAGAAGCAAATATGCTAGCTTGTCTAGAACCTAGAATCCATGAAGGGAAGTAATGTACAACAAGTCTGGCAAGGTAGGCTGGAGTGAGATTGGGAAGGCTTTAAATGCCAAACAGATAAATTGGCTTTTCATCCTAAAGATGATAGGGAACCACTGGAGCTTCTTGAGAAAGGAAAGAGCATAAGTCCACAGATTTAGACTTGATGGGAACCTTAGAAGCCATCAAGTTCCAATTCTCATTTTATAGATGAGCAAACCGAAGGACCGATTGTTTTTGTTCATCCTACTTTCCTGAATAGGACCAATGACATCAGGAGGGTGATGTCTTGCCTTGCAAGTGCATTGGATTTAATTGAGGCAGAGCTGTGCAAAGTCATCAGACTCACTCTCTTATCCAGAGCCATTGGAGTCCAGTCACAAGACATAGGTTGGAACAACTGGCGATGGCCCTGGATGCAGTGGGAGACCCTGGCCTTTTTAAAGCTAAGGTCTTTTCCATTTCTCAGTTTGTCTGAGATAACACCAATTCAGTCATTAAAGGATAGGTAAGAATGGAGGCAAAAAATGGCCTAGTTTGATTTCCCCAAAGAATCAGTCCAAGAGGGGAAGACCTTCAGAATTTCTGGCCAGAACAGAAACAATTGCTAGACACTTGCTCACAGTCACGTAGCTATTAAGTATCCAGGACAGGATTTGAACCCAGGCCTTTTGGATTCCAAGTCCAGACTGATGCTATCACACAGCCAGTAAGTGGTGATGGCCCTCTCCTTACTACTGATCCAGAACACTTTCCTCTACACTTCATTGTATATTGGTATTTTTACAGTAAATAGTGGTTAGTATTTGGGGGAGGAGAGACTTTTTATTAAAGGGACATTGTAGGAATGCTCTCATCAATGACCTCAGCTTCTGTATGTTAAGCTCTGATGGGCCACTTCTATGCTCCTATAGTCACACTCTTGTAACAGCCCTCAGAGCCACATTTGCCAGTGACTGAGCCTGTGCCAGCTGGCTCTCCTCCCAGACAGAATTTTGACAAGATTAAGAGATCTTGCCCAGTCTGAATCTGAAACTCAGGGGAAGGGAAGTAGAGAGTCAGTCATCTGCATAGGAGTATAAATGAATTTATACTTTAGAATTCCTTCTCTCAGACTGACTCATTAGTAGCTCTGCTTAACCTTTCTGAGTCTTCCACATCTAGGGCTTTGAAGCACTTTGGGAAGCCAAGATCGATCTGGATACAAAAGTTGGTTAGTATAATTTTGCTATTCATCTCCAGGTGAAGAATGCCTGGTGATTCTCTCACCCACCTGCTTTCATAGAGCACACCATCAGTGTTTCTTCAAGTTTACAACTTTTTCTGATGGATGTAGCTAAGGCAACCCAAGAAATCAATAACTGCAAAGCAGGGTGAAGAAAAATCAACATTATGGATAATGTACTTGTCGTCCTTACAGTTACCCAGTTTCTGAATAATGGGCCCAGTGAAGCTGAGGGGATTGAATGCATAGCTATCTGTCCAATGGAAATGCTACAGAATTTTGCAGCAGAGTCCCAAGATGCTCAGAGATAATAGATGAAATGCCAGGAATGTGTGACTTAGGACTTTAGGGAAGAAAACATTTAAGGAATACCAAGAATTTAATGATGAAAGCTTGCTAATGAGATACTCCTTTGAGATGGAACAACAAGCCAACTGAAGGAAATTACTGCCTTTTCTCTGAGAAGAAAAGGAGAGAAACACCTGTTAACTCTTTTCCTAAATATCTAGATGAATTTCTTTCCAAGATTTTAAGTGACCATGATGTACAAAACACTGGAAATAAATATATTTTAAAAATTACACAGTCCTTGCCCTCAGAGAGATACGAATCTAATAGGGGGGTGCAGAAATTTTGCAGTGGAAAATTTTGGCAGCCATCAATACAGGGCAATTGTTGGATTGACATTGATATTGAGAAAATAAAATTAAAGCAACCATAGTGATAACAATGATTAGTGTATAAATCATTATAAAAAGGCAGTGTGATGGAAGTAGACAAAGTATGAGAATGCCCAGAGTTGTAGTAGGGAGGATAATAGAGGAAATGCATGGCATAGGGAAAGAGATTACTTCATCCATCAAAGCCTACATTGGCTAACCATTGTGGCAACCAAGATGGCAGATTAGGGTCAGCAACTCAGCTGAAGTCTCTCAACATTTTCTTCCAAACAACTTTAAAATAATACCTCAGATAAAATTTTGGAGCAGCAGAGCCAACAAAGTGAGGTTGAGACATTTTTCCAGCCTAAGAAAACTTAAGAGATTAGTGGGAGAGCACGTGATACAACACCAGCAGGCCTTGGAGGCAGATATAACAGCAGCAGCACTAGAAACTTCAGGAACCCTTAGCCAAGAGATGGCAAAGGAATCAGACAACTGTCCAGAAAGAGATTAGAGGGAACCTTTGGCAGGCACCGAATACAGCTGGCATGGATTGGCAACTCTATTACACATATAAAGTTCTAGACTGCAGTTTCAGGGCAGAGATGAGAGCTTCTGATTGGTCAAAAGGGAACAGGGGCTTTGGTCACAGTTTCAAGTCAAAGAGAAGCACTAGCACTTGCCACTGAAGGAGACTAGGGAACCTGGTCACAGTACCAAATCCAAGAGGAGCATTAGCACTTGTGGAGCAGAGGCTTTTCCTCAGTAAAGACCAGAGCATGGAACAGGAAGTGCAAAGATCACAACTCTCCTCACATCATGCCTCCTTAGAAGCACCAAAAGGTGCAAACCCCCAGAACTAGCTCTGAAAACAGCAGCACAAAACCTTGAAGCTTGGGACAGTGTATCTCCACCCCCAGGTGAGCTGACCTCAACTTTAACATACAGTTCAAAGTCAAGAAATAGGCTGAAAAATGAGCAAACAACAACAACTCGATTATAAACAAGCTATTCAGTGGCAGGGAAGATGAAGACACAAATTCAGAAGAAGAAAAACACATGGAAAGACCTACAAGCAAAGCCTTAAAGAAAAATGCTAGTTGAACAGAAGCTCAATAAGAAATCTGAAAAAGTTAAAGAAAGAGAGGAACAGTGGAAGAAAAATTGGGAAAATAAATGAGAGTGATACAAGAAAATTATAAAAAGAGAATTAATAGCTTGGTAAAAGAAGCACAAAAATACTGAAGAAAGTAACACCTTAAAAAGCAGAATTGGCCTAATGGTAAAAGAGGCCCAAATATTCACTGAAGAAAATAATTCCTTAAAAAACAGAATAGGCCAAATGGAAAGAAAAGAGGTACAAAAGCATGAAATAATTTCTTAAAAATTAGAATTGGGCAAGCAGTAGTTAATGTCTCCATGAGACTTCAAGAAGCAATAAAACAGTATCAAAGAAATGAAAAAAAATAGAAGAAAATGTGAAATATCATATTGGGAAAACAAGTGATCTCAAAAATAGATTGAGGAGAGATAATTTAAGAATTATGGGACTTCCAGAAAGCCAAGATCAAAAAAGAGCCTAGATATCACATTTCAAGAAATTATCAAGGAAAAGTGCCCTGATATCCTAGATCAAGAGGGTAAAATAAAAATGGAAAGAATCCACTGATCACCTCCTGAAAGAGATCTCAAAATGAAAACTCCCAGAAATATTAGAGTCAAATTCCAGAGCATCCAGGTCAAGAAACCAGTCCTGTACTCATGATAGTGCTTTGAGTCAGAACCAGGGCCTTAAATATCAGTACTGACCAGGAGCCAACTGCAGCCTCTGTGCAAAGGTTTTCCTCCATCATTTTGAGATGAGGCAAAGGAACTGGCACTGAATAAGAGTTTGGTCAGGCCCCCAAGAACCCAGTTACTAGGTAGTTACTGACTCAGAAGGCTGATCCATTTTGCCCAATATTTGAAAGGAAATAGATGTCCTCCACTAAGTCAAAGCCCTTGATCATGGGAGACCCATTCAGCTACTATTTTCCTTAATCTAAAGCTAGAGAAACGCAATTACAAAACTACAAGGTCAAAGAAAAATATCATAAGCAACCATGGAGGAAAGTATCAAACACAAAGGGACCATATTTAGGATCACACACATAATTGTCGTTAAGAAAGGAAAGTTTTAAATATGATTTATCAAAAGACAAAAGACCACCAACCAAGAAGGACTTATATTTCCAAACACAGCCTAAATCTTCAGAGGGAGAAAGGATCTTTAACAGAATAGATGATTCCCAAGCATTACTACTGAGAAAACCAAAGCTCTCCACAAGTCTTTGAAACACAAATACATAAGAGAAGAGAAACCTAAAAATGTACACAATTTTGAGCAACTTGAAAGAGTCTAATGACACCCAAATAGGAGAAAAGACTACTTTCCCTTCAAAGTTCTGTCTAAAGAATCAAAGACGGAGCAAAGATAGATAAACTCAGGAGGTAGGTACAGATTTCTTCGTATATATGTTTGCAGAGGGGGGAGAAGGAAAAAAGGAATAAAACAAGGGAAGAATGAATAGAAAAATGGAGAAATTTAATATTTCTTGTAACTGCTATATCACAGGAGAAAATTATAAGGTTTATGAGCTGGGTTAGACAACAATGAGAATGTCATGATCCACACTTTTCTGATGTGGTCAAGAAAAGGTTGTAGGGGGCAGGGTGAACATATATTGCAATACTAAGAGCTAGCATATTTATTGTGATTGAAGATTTTCAGTCCACTTTGAATATACTTTCACATTTGTTCTTCACAATAAACCATTGGATTGGGTGTTTTTATTGCCTACATATCTCAAATGATAAAACTGTGGTTGAAGTAAGTTGCATGGGGGCAGCTAGGTGGTGCAGTGAGTAGAGCATTGGCCCTGGAGTCAGGAAGACCTGAGTTCAAATCTGGCCTTAGACACTTGACACACTTACTAACTGTGTGACCTTGGGCAAGTCACTTAACCCTAATTGCCTTGTGTTCCGTCCCCCCCCCCCCCCCCACGAAAGGAGAAGTTAAGTGACTAGATCACATAGTAAATATTTGATTCCTGCTTTCTATCCATTACTCTGGACATAAAAACTGAACTGTGTAAGAAGGGGAAGAAAAGGTAGAATTAGGGAAGGAATAGTTTTAAACAAAATAAATTTCACCTGTTGAGTCCTATTTACTAAGCAAGAAGTAAAAGGAGAGGGAAAGGACAAAATCACATGATTTATGTCTGGTATAGGTGAACAAGGCGGGAGAAGTGTAATAAAGCTATCCAATTATAGAATAATGGTGTTAATTTCACTCCTTTTATTTCCTCACTTTCTTTTTCCTTGTAAAGAGAAGATTGGTGTAAAAGAGATAAAACATCATAATAGGCATTTAACAGAAAAAGAAAGCTAATAATTATAAGCATGGATATAAATGTGATAACTTATCCGTAAATGGTGGAAAATGGTAAAATGGATCAGAGTACATACACACATGCAAATGTATTTGCGTGTGTGTGTGTGTGTGTGTGTGTGTGTGTATGTGTTCACATAATGAAACTCACTTAAAACTTAAAGATTCACACAGTACTAAAAATGATGTGTTCAACTAGAATTAATTATGCCTTAGTCAAATCAACAAATGCTAGGGTGGAACTCATAATGTCGAACAAGGCAGCAGTAAAAATAGACATGGTACAGAGACAGAGAAAATGAGGAAAACTGCATCGCATCACAGTTAAGCACACTAAAGATAATCTAACAACATCAGGACTAAATATATAGGTACCAAATGACATAACATCTAAATACCTAAAGGAAAGGTTAATTGAATTTCAGGGTGTAATAGATAACAGAGCAATCATAAAGGACTTCAGTGTGCACCTTTCATACCTAGACAAATCTAACTGAAAGGTAAACAATTTAAGGGCCTGAAAAAACATGTTTAAGCGGATAAGATAGCTCTTTGGAGATTACCGAATGAGAATCTTAAGGAGTATACATGTTTCTCAGATTTAATGACACCTTTACAAAAGCTAACCATGTATTAAATCATAAAGAACCCATAAACAAATATAGAATGTGAGAAAATATTTAGCATATCATTTATAAACCATAATGTTGTAAAATTACAATCTTAAGGAGAATTTGAAGAAAGGATTCAGACTTAAATGGAGACCAAGCAATACAATTATAAATGATGAACAAATCACATAAATGAAAATAATTTTATCAATGAAAATCATAATAATTAAATAATATGATAAAACTCTTGGTGTGTAGCCAAAATAGACTTTAGAGGAAAATATGTATCTTCAAATACTTTTTTATCATCAAGAAAAAGGAAAGAGACCAATGAATTGAATATACAACTACAAATCATAGAAAATCAACAAACAAGTAAATGTAAAATTAGAAATTCTGAAAATTAAAGAGATACAATTAGAATTCAGTACCTCTCACCTTATTAAATAAGGTATAAATTAAATTGAGCTTCAAAACAAAGCAGACTAGATAAACCATTAGTTAATTTGATAAAAATAAAGAGGGACCCCCATTACCACTCAACCAATTGTAACAATAACCTAAATTGTGCCCCTGATACAAATATCTCTCACTCTCATGTCTGTCTTCACACAAATGACAAAATAATCTTAATAAGATATTTGTCAGAAAATATCAATTCCCAGCAAAAATATTCAGTTATTCCTTATTGCTTCTAGAAGAAAATAAAACTTCATTGGTCAGATATTTAAAGCTGGTTAAAATTTGGGTCCAACCTATATTTCCAGAATTAATTCATACTATTTGTCTTCAGCTATATTATATTCCACCAGAAAAGGTCTACCAGGTGTTTCACAATTCCATAGCTCTTCATCATGCCATTCTATCATAGACCTCATGCCTGGAGACTACCCTTTTCTTTTACAATGTTAGTTTCCCTCAGGGCATGAAACAAGTGTCACTTCTTATGAGAAGTATTCTTTGATTCTACTCCTCCAAATTATGCTTTTATCTGCTCACATTTTCTGTTATTAATCTGCCTATCTATCATAGCCTCCCACTAGAACATAAACTTCCTGAAAGTAGTGCTAGTTTTATTTTGTATCCCTAGAATCTAATACAGTGCTTCACATAAAATAAATCCTTAATAAATGCTTGTTGAGTTCATTAAAATTCCTTTATGGTTGTATCCCAAAGAAATCACGCAAGCGGGAAAAGGACCCATATGTACAAGAATATTTATAGCAGCTCTCTTTGTGGTAGCCAAGAATTGGAAAGCAAAGGGATGCCCATCAATTGGGGAATGGCTGAACAAGCTGTGGTATATGAAGGTGATGGAATACTATTGTGCCATAAGAAATGGGGATGATGCAGACTTCATAACAACCTGGAAAAACCTACACGACATAATGCTGAGTGAGCGGAGCAGAGCCAGGAGAATGTTGTGCACAGCCACAGATATGTGGATTCCGTGAGGACCAACCCTGACATACTGCGCTTCTCTCAGCAACCTAAAGAGGCAAGGACAACTCCAGGGGACTCACGATGGAGAATGCTATCTTCATTCAGAGAAAGAACTGCGAAGTTTGAATACAGACTGAGGCACACTACATGCTCACCTTTTCTGCTTCTCTTTTGTTTTTGTTTTTGGGGTTTTTTTTTTTGTTTTGTTTTTTGTTTTGTTTTTTTTTTGGTTCTGTTTCTTCTTTCTCATGATTCATTCCATTGGTCAAAATTCTTCTCCACGACTTGACTAGAGCATAAATTAATTCAATGCGAAGTTATACATGACAGTTATATGAGACTTCATGCCGTCTTGGGGAGGGAGGGGCGAGGGAGGGGAGAAAAACTGGAACTCAAAACTATGTAGAACCGTGTGTGGTAAACTAAAAATAAATAAAGAAAAAAAATTCCTTTATGGACTTTTTGTAACACTAGTTTTTAGTTAGGAGAACTTCTAGGTCTATAAAGAACTTTAGAAATTATCTAGTCTATATTCCTACTATACCCTCTTTAAGATGAACAGAGATTCAGGAAAGTTATACAGTCATAGAGCTAGAAAGTCACTATGGTAGTATAAAAAGTCTGGAACTTATGGACCTCTTGTAGTCCCATAAAGCTCACTTGAAGCAAGCTGCCTCTGCTCTAGATATTTGGGTATTTCCTCTCTTCTTGTCACTTTCTGGAAAGTTCCATAACTCATTCTTTTACTTTCTAGTCATTCTGTTAGCCAATAACTACCATTTCCATAACTGTGCAATTGGAGATGGAAAGCCAATCACATATGCCTAAACAAGAACCTTTTCTGCCCTATTAAACAAGACCTTGGGGGTGGTAGGTGTAACAACAATCCAGCTAGCAACTTCTGTGGGAGTGTAAGATCCACCAACAACCAGCACCCAGAAAGGTGCCAACACAGGTCCTTTTGATCTGCTTTACTTAAGGAAAGCAACATTAAGGGGTTAACAATCTTACGTTAATCCAGCATACAAATAACATCCACCTAGTTCAGGGGAAAAAGCCAGCACCCTGAATTACAGACCAAAAACAATTTGTAGTTTTCAACATCTGGGTGTACAGCCAGGGAGCTCACTAGAACGGCTGGCCCAGAGTCACACACCACTCCTGCTGTGGCTCAGAGCTCCAAGCGAGAATATTAGCCTCTGCTCTTATATGTCCTGTTCAGGGCCCCAAAGGGCCCTGACCTCACCCAGGCATCTTGGTGCGGATAAATACAAAAACAACCCACTTTATCTGCCCCATTCAAACAAAGGCCAGAATCATTAAAGGTCAACAGCGAAAAATCCCACCTTAATTACTATTACAGTAGGCCTCAGTGTGGTACTTTGGTATAAAGTTGAGAGGACCTAGGTTTATATACAATCTCTGACATGTACTACTGCTGTGATCTTAGGCAAATCACAACCTCCCAAGGTCTTAGAATCTTTATCTCTGAAACAAAGTTAGACTACACAATCTCTAAGATCAGTTCCAGTCCTGGATGTATGACTCAGGTATCTCTCACTAACTAGGATGAGTGATGAGCAGGTTTGGAAGAATAGGGCCTGCCCAGTCCACAGGTAGCCCTTCTAAAAGATCATGACTGAACTTAGCTCACCATCCTTGTTCTTCCCCTCTAAGTTCCTATTTTCATGTTTTACTTTGGGATCTGAACATCCTTTTGTATGAATTAAAATGAAAGACCCATTATTTCATGCATTACTGAACTCTCTGATTGTTTCATGAAACTTCCTATGTCTCATAATTGCTATTATGGACTAGAACAGGGACATAGCACTGATGCTTTCTCCTCACATTGGTGAGTTTCTACCTAGAATTTCCATTTGAAAAAGTGCCCAGGGAAGGCATGCTTACTTTTCCACTAGATCTTGACTTTTCTACCTCGCCCCTACTCTAGTACCTTCTCCTTGCTCCCCTGTCCCCACTTTCAGCTGCTTTTTAATGTCATCTTGCTTTATTAGAACATATCCTTCAGAGGACTGCCTTTCTTTTTGTTTGTATTTGCGTTCCCACTGTTTAGCACAACGCCTGGCATATAGTAAACAATTAATAAATGCTTTATCTCTCTAGCAATCTGAGATTGGAATTCAGATGACTTGATTCCTATTATAATGTTTGTTTCAATGAACTCCACAATGGTGCCAAGACATTGATTCAGTTTCGTAAACTAAAAATAGAGAAATAAATACAACAAAAACTTCAAGAGACTCAACATTCAATTTTCTACCCCCCTCTGCTCCTCCTCCTTCCCCAAAAAACCAAGTTCTATTTGCATCAAGTCCCTGTCCTTATCAATTACCAGGGTTGAGCCAACAAGGAGTTTTCATTAATACTTTTCTATGGAATTTCTTCAAAGCTTCAATATTGTTATTCCTCTCCATTCTTCCTGTCACCAGGTAGCAGTCATGTTCTTTCACCAAGAATGCCCATTAACTGGAGGTCTAAGAGTCTAATCATTGGGGGGAAATAGGAGAATAAAATTAGAATTGAAATTATTTCAATGAGGCTGTACTTCAAAAGACCCCCAGGGAAATGTGGAAAACCTATTCTGAGAGATATCTACCTTTCAATCCTCAGGCTGGTTCTGCTATAGAAATAGTCTTTTATAATAAGAATGCATTCTTCACAAGCAGGAGCAATAAAGATTATTCATTTAATGATAAAATCTTATATTCTCTAAAACCAAGTCATAGAATCAAAAAATTTCAGATGTGTGAGTAGCCATGGCAAACATATAAACTAACACATACTGCCACCAACAACCCTCAAAGAATCTCCATATTAAAAAAACACATTTGGTCTTCATTTCTAAGGAAGAAGGGAGGATGATACATCATTAGAAAGAGTACAACCTCTAGAGTTAAGGGGCCTGGGTTCAAATCTGGATTCAAATATTACATGTATAACTTTGGCTACCTTACCTCACCTCCCTTGGTCTCAGTTTCTTCATTTGTAAAAAAAAGAAAGCATTGGCTTAGATGGCTGCTGAGATATCTTGTAGATACCTTCTTAATAGACTATCTTTCAAGTACTTTCAAGGTTATCTTGTTCCCTAAGTGTCTTTTCTCCAATTATCTTAGTCAGACAATAAGCATTTACTAACCACTTACTATGTGGTAAGCACTGAACTAAGCAATGGGAATACAAATACAAGAAAAAAAAGAAAATCAGTCTTTGGCCTCAAGGGGCTTATGTTCTAATGGTGGAAGACAATACATAAAAGGAACCTGTGATCTGGCATGATAGAGGAATCTAGATTGCAGACTGGTAAGAACTGATCAGATAGCTGGTTTGGGGGCATTCCTTAACTGAAGGTTTTAGGAGGAATAATCAAATCAGAGTAAGGGACCATGGAGACTAAGGGTACTGCCATCAGGATATTCTACCCTTATTAATGCTCTATATTGAATATAATAACTCACATGTACTCTAAACAGGACAGAATACAACTATTACCTCCTTACTTATTCCCAGAAACTCTAGCTCTCTTAAACTAATATGAGACAATTATTTTAGGCTGCGTGGCTGTCATGCTACACTGTTGATTTATCTCAATCTTGCAGTTCATTAATAAAATTCCCAGGACCATTTTAGACAAACTTTTTTTTTCCAGCATAGTGTGGTAGAAATGACACTGGAATTGGAATAAGAGGGCCTAGGCTGGCATCTTGACTCTAAACCCTATCCATATGACCTGGGGCAAATTGCATATCTGCAAATAGCACATCCATAAGTGTGCTTTCCATACCATTATGTGAATCATTGATAAAAATGTTAAAAAGTACAGGATCAAGCACAGAACTCTGGGTCATGCTGCTGGAGACCTCCTTCCAGGTTGGCATTAATATTAATGTATATACTTGAGTCTGGACGAACTCTCGATCTTGCACTGTTTAGATCATTGTATACTTTGTTTTCCTGATTCTGTTTTTTATCATTTCATAAAAGTCATCCGAAGCTTCGCTAAATTTTTCATATTACCTTTTCTTCTTACAAAAGAACAATTTTGCATTACATTCATCTATAGTATCACAATTTTTAAAGTCATTTCCTATTCAAGAGACATTGACTTTCATATCAATTTTTTGCTAGCACAAAAAAGCAATGCTATAAATATTTTGTTGTTCATGGGACCTTTCATCCTGATTTTTATTTTCTCAGAGTGTATCATTATCAGTGAGGTCTTTGTATCGAAGTGTTCAGATATTTTTAGTACTTTATACAAAAAAATTCAAAACATTATAAGGATGGCTGCATCAATTTACAAGTGCACTAAAGACATATTAATATACATTTCTGTAGCTTTTCCAACATGGATTCTACTCATCTTTTGTCATCTTTACCATTTTGCTGGGTGGAAGGTAAACTTTTCAGCATTTTTATTTGCATTTATCTTGTGTTTGCTGGTTTAGAGTGCTTCAAGTGGTTGTTAATAATTTGGAATCTTTTTGATATCTTTTTGTTAATAACCATTGAATACTTATGAATTAGGAAATGGCTCTTGGCCATACATACCTATAAGAGATGCAAGACTGGAGGTCAGCAGAGACAGGTAGATTTGAGAATCATCAGCATAGAAATGATAATTAAATCCATTGGAGTTAATGAGAATAAAAAAGAGGGGCAAAATTCAGTTCCACAAAATTAACCAAGACATCAAAAAAGACATAAAATACTGTATTTCACAATCATTGTCTTCCACCTCTTTAGAGAATGTGAGTAGTTGCTGTATTCTTATTTCTTTTCTTTGGGGTGAAGCTCATGATAATTTCACAGCATTCAGTTTTGGTTATTTAGTTAATATTCTTTCCCTTCACACTTTTGTAGTCACTGTGAAAGTTTGTTTTCTTGATTTTGCTGATTTCCCTTTTTTTCAGTTCATATGTCTTTCCCTTCTCCAATATATTAATTAAAGCCCCCCACCCTTTTTAGCATAATAGTATTCAATTGGGGCAGCTAGATGGCAAAGTGGATATAGAGTGCTAGGCCTGGAGTCAGGAAGACTCATGTTCCTGAGTTCAAATCTGGCCTCAGACTCTTACTACCTGTGACTCTTACTACCTGTGTGTCCCTGGGCAAGTCACTTAACCCTGTTTGCCTCAGTTTCCTCTTCTGTAAAATGAGTTGAGGAAGAAAATGGCAAATCACTTTAGTATCTTTGACAAGAAAACCCCAAACGGGGTCATGAAGAGTAAGATACAATTGAAATGACTGAGCAACAGCAACAAATATACTATTACATTCATGCACCTCAACTTATTGGCCTCGTTCCCAATCGATAAGCATCGACTTTATGCACAATTCTTTGCTTTTATAAAACTTGCTGTTAGGTATATTTTGGTGAAAGGGTATGGTCATTTTAGTCCCTTTCGTAGCATGATTCCAAATTGCTTTCAAGAATGGCTAGAACAACGCACAGCTCTACCAACTAATTAATTACCAACTACCAATTAATGTGCCCATAATTTCTACAACCCCAGCCAACATTGACTATCCCTATATTTTATTATCACTCCCAGTTTGTTAAGAGGTTTAATCTCAAGAGTTATCAAGAGCATCTCTTTTATTGTCAGTGATTTGGAGAAGTGTTTCATATTGCTGATTATAGTTTGCAATTCTTTAAGAACTATCCTTTTCCTTTGACTACTAATTATTATATTTTAGTTATTCTCTGTAATTTCTGTGGCCAATATGTTTTAGATATTAGATGTTTATCAAAATACTTAACAAATTTCCCCAAATTTTAAACTTTCCTTTTAATCTAGTGTTGATTTTAATTATTTGAAAATTTTTCAATTTTATGTGTTTCTTCTTACAATTACTATAATCTCTCTTTTCTATAATTTCTATTCTTTCTTTAGTAAATAATTCATCCCTAGCTATAGACATAAAAGACAGCTTATCTTTTCTGTCTCTGTTTTTGTGTCTCTGTCTCTTTATGTCTGTCTCTGTCTCTCTCTCTGTCTCTCTCTCTCTCTCCCCAACTCTTCCCCCCCTGCCCATCCATGTCCTTTAATATTCAAGTCAAATATACATTTTGAGTTTACTGTAGCATGTGCTATAAAATATTGGTCTAAACCTAATTTCTGCCAGATTGATTTCAGGTTTTACCAGTAATTCTTGTCAAATGAAGAGTAGTTTTTTTTTTTTTTAGATATTTTGTATCTTCTGGTTTATTGAACACTGAGTTATGGCAGTCAATTGTTTCTTATTCTTCATCGTCCAGTCTGTTTCATTGATCTACTTTTATATTTTTTAATTCATACCAACTCATTTTGATGGTTATAATTTTACAATATACTTTGAATTCTGGAAGTCTAAATTTATTTTTAAATTAAAACTAAAGTATAGCATGTTGCAGTGGAATGAGGATTGAATTTGGAATTAGAGAGTCTGACTACAAATCCAAATCAGGTGCTTACTTCCTGTGTGACCCCGAGGAAATCACTTTACTTTCATTGGCCTCAGTTTCATTATCTACAAAATAAGAAGGTTCAAATAAATGGTCATTAGGGTTTCTTCTAGAACTAAATCCTAATTTGCTTTTAAAAATATGTAATTGCTTTAGAGTCTATAGTTATTTCTGACCTTCCAAAAGTTTCCATTTTACACATTCATAGTGACTTATATAATAGCTGGAATATAGGATAATTTTTTTTATTAATTTACTTTCCCATACCTTATCTCATTCAAGTATCCCAAAATCTCTGAGTGGTAAATGTTATTCCTATTCTGAAGATGAGTAAGATGAGGCATATAGGCGATATTGTTTGTTTTGTTTATGTTTTGTTTCTCTAACACTATCCAGCGTATAAATAACAAAGACTAAAAGTTCAGTCTTCTTCAGTTTTGTCCAGTATTCTGTAGTACACCTAAACTCTAGAGCTATTTTCCTGTCTCCACTCACAATGGCAGGTTGAGTCCCCAGAGTTCAAATACTCACCTCTTCAGAGTCTAGGGGTATCCTCATGAAATTGGTGGATTTTTTCCTCTAATACTATAGTTCACAAACCCCAAAAGGTATGTGATAGTTGGCTTTGAAAAAAGGAATATGTACTAAGGTAGAATAGCAAGAGCAGTTGTTATAAAACATTCCCCCCTAACGATTGTGACACATATCCCATGGTACATGCTTAATGAGAGAAAAATGAGCTTTATTTTAGAGCTCATAAAGCAAAAGTGGTAACTTACAGTTTTTAGAATCCTTTTTTTCTGGAAGTCTTTGTCTTGCCTTCACAGAATATCCACCAAGTTCCTATTTATCACATTTTCTGTTTAATTCTTCTTACAGTCATAAAAGTGACTTCCCCCAGTCTTTCTAGTTTTTCCTTGGCTCCTGATGCACTTACTGTGGCCAGATATTCTTGATTCACTGCTAGGATGCCAAAGGGATTCCAAAATCCTCTGGACTCTTAGAAGCTTACAGTTTTCCTCTAGCCATGGGATAGAGAAGAAGATTAAGGCTGAGCTTGAGCCTGAGAGGGAGACCTAGGCTGAGGCTGGCCTAGATTCTTCTTCTTCACCAAAGTAATTCCTTCCCAGGGACTTGGCTAGAAAGTTTTCACCTAAAGCTACCAGACAGTCAAGTCTCTGGGTCCTGAATTGATTTGCTATTTTATAGACAACCTACAATGAATGCATGGCTGTTTCCTCAACTAACATGAAGCCAATTCTTGTGCAATATCACTCCAGTTTGTTCAATGGATTTCAATTATATCTAAATGGATCAGTCTTTTTCCTTACTTAGTCTAAAGCTTATGATTGCTTGATTCAATTGAGAATTGTTCTAACCTGGTTAAGATATTAGGGAACCACATCTTGTTAATCTAATTTATTATTTTAAGCTAATCTATTGGCTGACTCAATTTACCTAGACCTTTAGAGTTCTTTCTACTCTTCTGGTTTGTGCAGCCTCCCAAAATCTCTTATAAGATGCCTTGTGCATTTAGGAAGTCTCACAGATGGACTCATAACATACAAATACATTTAGTATCATTTAGACTCAGAGAAAAATAGAATGTCAGAAAAAATAATAAAGGCACAAGAGACCTTGGAGATTACCTAATCCAATCATCTCTCCTAACTCTCAGTTCTGGGATCTTTCTACTCATCCGTTTTATGTTTCCTCTTTTACATATTTCAGAGTTCTTGCCCAGCAGAGGGATGATATAATGGATAATACTAGAGAAAAACAGAATTTCAGAGTTGAAGTAGACTTCAAAAAACATCTAGTGATATCTGGGTTGGCAAAAAGGAATCTTCCTAATGACGGGCTCAAGCAGTCATTCTGCTTTAGCTTGAAGACCCCCAGTAAAGGGGAATCCAGTGCTATCCTTGGAATCAGGAGAATGGAACAGAATCAGGAGGTACTAATTCAGCCTCAAATACTTGCTAATTGTGTAGTCATGGGTGAGTAACTAATCCCTTTGGAACCCCAGTTTCCTCATCTGTAAAATGGATGATAATGGCATCTACTTCGTAGGGCTCTTTAGAGGACCAAATAATATAATATAGGGAAAATACTGTGAAAATACTAAAATGATATGTAGAAATTATTTATAAGTTTCCAACCACTTCACTTTAGAAAGATTAATTTTTAGGAACTTATTTCCTTGAATCAAACCCAGTTTGGGCTCTTTGCAACTTTGCTTTTAGTGACAGAGTAATCATAACCCTTCTTTTACGTGACAGTTCTTTTAACACCTGAAAGGCAAATATCATATACTCATCACAGCCACTACTATAGCTTCCTATTCTCAAATCAATCAAACAATAAGCATTTTTTAATTAACTACTATATGTCAGGTACTGAACTCAATACTGGGATGCAAAGACAGAAAAGGAAAGTCACTGTCCTCAAGGAGCTTAATTATTAATGAAAGGGAAGAATATGTTAAGATATATACAAATACAGGATATATAAAAATAAATACAAGGTGATTTTTTTGGGGGGGGAAGGAGATAGCAGTGGGAGCAATCAAGAAAGACCTCACATAGGGGATGACACCTAAACTGAGTTTTGAAGGACTCTGAGAGGCAGAAGTGAGAATAAAGAACATTCCAGGACTGGTGGATAGACTGTGCAAAGGCACACAGGTAGGAGATGGGAAGTCTTGAGCAAGGAAAAGCAAGAGATAATTTGACTGGGCCTTTAAGGGTAGAAAGAGGAATAATATGTTACAATCCTAGAAATGTAGGATGAGGAATACATGGTCCAGGATCCACACATTAAATAACGGACATTTTTAACTTATTCTACCAAGTAGACTCTGTAGGCCACATTCTTAGCCCAAAGGGGTCATACGAATATATTTCAGTCATAAATTAAATGAGTTATCTGTTGCCATAATGACTGAACTTTAATAGAATTCTCCTCCTTAAGCTTTTATGGATATAAAGGAAAAAGGGTACCAGAAGAATGAAGCCTGTTAAGCCAAATGGGCAGTGGAAGGATACCTGCACCATTTGTTAGGCACTAATTAAGGTCTTTCCATGCTATTCTAGGGAATTCAGGACCCTGAGAATGAAGTCATCTTAATGAAAAGGTTCTTTCAGATCTGTATCTCAACCTGGATTCCTGACTTTCCCTACCAGCAGCTAAATTACTCACTTGATAAGCAACTTAAAAAAAAAACAATATCCTTTAAAAAAAACTTCTCATCTGATGCTTTGAGAATTTCTGCTTCCACATAAGTGAATTACTTTTCGCCAGAAGAGGTTTAACACCTGGCACACCACTGGCAGACTCTCAGGACTGTGAAGATGAATTAGAGTTGGCTGACAAAAGAGAAGATCTACACTTTCTCCACAACTTCCAGAAAGTCTATAATTTCATCATTCTGGGTCCTCCCTCCACTGACATAGAACATAAGTCTTCCATGCCTGGTAAAGGGTGTCTGGGAGTTGTTGGAGCCAAACAAAACAAAATAATAAAACAAAAAAAGAAAGAAAATACCTAGTGTCCATTGTTTAATCAATCAACAAGCTTTTGTTACATGCCTACTATGTTTCAGGGATATGCTGAGTTCTGTAGATGCAAAGGCAAAACATGAAAGAGTTTTTACTTTCAAGAAACTTATATGGCAGAGATGAGAAATGCATTTATAAGTGTATATCTAGATTGAATATAAAGAGAATAAATAGAAATAAATAGAAGATTGTTAAGCAGGGATGGCACTAGGTCAGAAAAGGCTGCATGTGGAAGGTGGTACATGAACTCCATCTTCAAAGAAGTGAGGCATGCTATGAGGTTGAAGTGAGGAGAGAGTATATTCCAGGAATGGAGGACAGCAAATGCAGAGGCATGGAGATAAGAAATGGAGTGTTGTGTGTGAAATAGGCCAGTTTGGCTAAATCACAGAGTCAGAAAGGTGACCTAATCTATAGCAACTGGAGAGATAGGTGGTGGCTGAGTTATAAAGATATTGTGGTGATGAACCTTTTCAAAATGGTCTAGGCTATTCCTCAAATGACAAATAAACAAATCAATCAGTGGGCCTGCATTTGAAACCTTTCCAAGGGTCTCCCATCTTATACCTGGGAGAGAATAATTTTAAAGATACAATTGCAAAACCTTCTATTTATCTTTATCAAGTTTCTTTTTTTTCAGGTCCAACTCAGTGTTATGGACTGTTAAAATGTTTTTGGATCCTGAATCCACAACCTAAGTTATTAAATGAGTCTGCTAACTTCATGTGCTTTGCACATTTGATAAGTCTTCTTTAGTCTTCATCTCCATAAAAGTAATAAATGCTAATGTTAAACTTCCAGGTGCCAAGGTCAGATCTGCAACACATTCCACTAGAACCATCCCTTCATCAATCAATCAACAAACAAGGAATTATTAAGCATTTGCTATATGACAGCCACTATGCCAGGCTCAGTGGATGCAAGAAAGAAGTAATCCCTATTTTCAAGAGCTTACATTCTAATAGGAAAGGCAAGAAGTATTTCTAAGAATATAAATATAAAGTAGAAATAAATATAAGGCTATTAAATAAAAAGCAAAGAGGTAGGATACTAGCAGTTGAGTGGATCAGGAAAAGCTTTATGTTGGCATTGAACCATTAATGTGTACTCTTTTTATCCAGTGTGACTTTTGAACCAGTCCAACTCTTCCTAACTGTATTATTATCTAGCATACCTCTCCATCTTGTCCCCACAGAAAATAACATGAGGAATTTTGTCTAATCTTTTGCTACGTTTATGTGTATCTCTTAATTCCTATTCCTCCTAACACCTCTATTTTACTTCTACCTTTTGCCTTGCTCTCCTATTACTTAACCTACCCCTCTCCAAGGATCCCTCCCTTATCCTCCCATTCCAGTAAATCTAAATATTCTTCTATACCCCACTTTGACCTATTCCATCACCCTTCCTTACCCTCCCAATGATACCTCCACAGTCCTCCCATTCTCATTAATATAAATACCCTTCTATAATCCCCATTTAATTTATTCTCTCACCCTCCCCTTTAGAGATCCTTCCCTTATCATCTCCCCCCTCCTTATCCCCTTAGTGTTTTATTTCTTTCTGAATTTAGAAGACTTTTATACTTTTCTAGATATATATGTATTGCTTCTTCTTGAACTCATTCCCCATGAAAGTAGGTTTCCAAAACAAACAACCTTCTCCCCCTATCTAATTCCTCTTTGTTGGTTCTTCCTCTCACACCTCATTTGTGTAAAATAATTACTCTTTTTTGCTGTTCCTAAATGGTTTTACTTTTTAAAGTCATATCATACTCGGGTCTACCCCAATATTTCTTATGAATTACCCAATTACTAATAATATTCTCAGACGTAAGTTTTTCATTTTACATGTATAAGAGGTAAAATCTGTCATTATTGAGTCCCTTGTAATTAGTCTTTGGTATGTACTTTATATTTCTTTTGGCACTTGTATGTCAAATCTTTTATTAAGTTCAGCATCTTTGTTTATTTTTTAATTTTTTTTTTAAATAAAGTCCTGAAAGTCTGACAGTTCATTAAATGTCCATTTTTTTTCATTCAGGATTATCTTTATTCAGCTTATCTTTGCTGGGTATGATGTTTTCATCCAGAACCCCAGTTCTTTTTCTCTTTGATATATAGTGCTCCAAGATCTGTGGTCTTTTAATGTCACTGCTGCTAGGTCTTACGTGATCCTAATTGTGGCACTGCCATATTTCAAATATGCTTTTCTCATTGCTCATAATATTTTATCTTTGAGCTGGGGGTTTTGAAATTTGACTATAGTATTTTATGGGTTTTCCCCATTGGATGTCTTTCAGGTGGTGCAGTGGATTTTTCTATTTCTACTTTCCCCTCTTGTTCTAATGCATCAGAACAATTTTCTTTGATTACTTCTTGTATTACTGTATTTGTATCAAGAGTCTTTTTTTGATCAAAGGTGTCAGGTAGTCCAATTATTCTTGTTTTCTCTTCTTGATCTGTTCTCCAGATCAGTTGTTTATCTTATGAGATGTTTCACATTCTCTTTGGTTTTTTCATTCTGTATATTTTGTTTTATTATTTCTTGATCTCTTATAAATTCACTGGCTTCTCCTTGCCCAATTCTGATTTTCAAAGAGTTTTTTTTCTTCCTTAAGATTCTAGATCCCCTTTTTCTAATTGATAGATTTTCTTTTTAAGATCTTCTTGTTGGATTGTTTTTTTTTTGTTTTGTTTTGCTTTTCTCAGTCTTTCTCATTTGATTTTTCAATTCTTTTTAAAATTCTTCTATAAATTCTTTTTGAGCAGGAGATCATTTGATGTTACTCTTTGGGCTGAAAGAGGGTTTCTTTGCTTCAGTATTCTCCTCTGAAAATGAACCCCAGTCTTCTCTATTCCCATAGTAACTCTCTATGGTTGGTTTCTCTTTTGCCTGTGCTTTTTTATTTGTAGTAGTTTAGTTTTTATAATCACCTCTAGTCCTGCAGTATGGAAGATGGTGCCTCCGGCCTCAGATCCTCCTTCAGTTCTCCCCCCTGGCTTGGAACTTGAACCAAGACACCCCGCCCCCTGTAAGTGCCCATAGCTAGTGGTTTCCCTACCCCACTGCTTTTGCACTCACCTGGCATGTGCTGGTTCCTTCTTATCCCCCACCATGTCTCCACAGCACAGCTGGGTCTGATGTTCCTTGTCAGTAGAGGTTCCTCGATCTTCCCCAGCTCAAATACCCAACACCCCTCATTGTCCTGGGGGTAAAAGTTCCTGTGGCTGGGGCTGAGGCAGCTTCCTAACCCAGCTAACCCCAAGACTTGTCATTTGTTGTTTAAGGTGGTGCCCTGGAGGTATATACTTTTCATAGGGACCAAACCTAGTCCTGGGACTTTTCTTCAGATCTCCAATTGTCCCAGGAGGACCCTTGCTCTGCCCCTACTCTTATTTATTTTTACTGCTCAATATTAGCCCTGAGGCACTATTTCATCTCTTTTGTGGGGTAAATATTGACAGCTTGGAATTTTCTGGCCTACTCCTCCATCTTCCCAGAATCCTCTCAAATGCTTTGCTAAAATCTAGATAAACTCTTTCTGTTTAACATTCTAGTGATCCACCAGTCTATTTACTCTGTCAAAAAAGGAGATAATATTAGCCTAGCATGTTCTATCCACCATGAAGCCACGTAAGCTCTTTGTGGTGACTGCTTTATTTTAAAGATGTTTTCCATGGTGTAATGCAGAGTGAAACTGGATTTACAGTCTGTATCTTACCAAACTCTTCTTTTGACACTTACTATATGAACAGATGCAGTCTAGTCACTTAATCACTCTGAGACTGTTGGGAATAATGGGAGTAAAACTTCTAGTTCCTATCTTTACAGGTTTGTTGTAAGGACCCAGTGAAATAATTACTTAAAATGACACAACTTTAAAGCTGTTATGTGCATGACAGTTACAATTATTAGTATCCTCCCAAATCTTGCCAGTCATTAAAACTATGGTCATTAAGCTATAATTTCCAAACTCTACCTTTCTATCCCTACTTCCTTCCTTCCCTCCTTCTTCCCTCCCTCCCTCCCTCCCTTCCTTCCTTCCTTCCTTCCTTCCTTCCTTCTTTCCTTCCTTCCTTCCTTCCTTCCCTTCTCTCTCTCTCTCTCTCTCTCTCTCTCTCTCTCTCTCTCTCTCTCTCTCCCCATCTCTCCCTCCTCCTCTCCTCCTTTCGCTCTCCTTCCCCCTCTTCCTCCCTCTACACCTCCCCCCTCCCCTCTCCCTGACCCCTCCCATTATCCATTCCCATCCCCCTTTCTATGCCTCCCCTCTCCCCTCTCCTTTCACCTATGCCTCTCTCCCTCTCTTCTGCCTCTGCCTCTCCCTCCTTCTTTCTCCTTTCTTAAGAGACCTGAATTCAAAGCATATACCTTCTCACTACTTAGCAAGTTGCAGTGAGTTTCTCATATCATATGGAGAGCTGGCTGGGACCTTAGAGACTCTTAGAGTCCATAGTACAGTAGAAAAAGTACTGACTTTAGAAAATCTGGGTTCAAACACTATCTCTGACACTATCTTAGACAAGTCCCTTAACTGCCCTGGATTCTTTATGTGTAAAATGAAGGAGGTTGGATTATGTGGCTTCAGAGGTTTCTTTTAGATTTATGATCTTCTTTGTAGATGAGAAAACTGAAGTTCAGAGAAGCAGTGGCTTACCCAAAATCACATGGGTAGTAAGCGATAGAACTAGAATTTGAATCCAAATCTGACTACAAACCCATCACTTTCCCTACTGTAACACCTTTTTATCCCTATTGAGGGGATGAACATTTATCTCCCTGCATGGTTTAAGTCCCCATTTTGCCTTTCTAAAAGCAGAATAAAAATGTTTGCAGATATTCATCGTTCTTGCTCTCCTTTGCTCAGTGAAAACAAGTAAATACTGATGGGAAAGAAAGAGAGGCTAATGGAAAATCAGTTTGATTAATTTGCTAATTAATACCAATTAGACTTTGGAGGGGCAAGTGAATTATGTGTTCATGCAAATATTGAAATGTGATGAAGCCTAGCAGCTTTGGGAGGAGGAGGGGAATTCAGTGCTAGGCAGGCAAGAATCCAGTGCAATAAACATACTTGATAAGGATTCTTGCAAGCCTGGACAGTTTGCACCTGGGCATAGTTTGGAGGAAATGACAGCTCAGAATTGCAGGAAATTGAATGGGAAGATATGATGGATAATTCAGAAACTCTGTGAGTCAAAGCTGATTTTTTTGGTGAACACCCTCCCCAACTATGTGTCACAGAACCTCAGGGTGAGGGGGACATGTCCTCAGTAACCCATAATCAACTGTGTATGTGGTTGCTATTGTTTCTTTCTTTGTCCTCTGCATTCCATCTTTGAGAGAAAGAAGAAAACTGCAGGATAATCAGCTGATGAAAGAGATCTACTTCAAATGCTACAAACAAACTTCCTTCACATATATTTGGTTTATTATAGATTCAACGCTATCTCTTGAAATTCACCTCAGGGTCTTGAATCAGGAAGAACAAATCAGGCTATTTCAGGTGAGCTTTAAGGACTCTGAGAAGTAAGTTATCCCTTTATCTTACCTGGAACTAGTCCTCCACATCACCTCCCAGTCATTTCCACCCCTCACCTCTCTTTTCCAGTGCTCCTCTATGTATTGTTCTCCCCTGTTAGAATACATACTCCTAGAAGTTAGAAAATGCCTTGCTTTCTTGTATCCTCAGCACCAACTGCAGCACCTAGAATATAGTGTCTTAGACATATAAAGACATACATCATGTATGTCTATATATACGCTATACTATAGATATAGTATATCTATAGCACCTAGAATATAGTATCTTAGATATATAAAGATATACATCATATGTCTATATATATGCCATACTATAGATATACTGTATCTATAGCACCTAGAATATAGAATCTTAGATAGAGATATACATCATATATATCTATATATATATGCTATACTATAGATATACTTTATATAGTATTTTATTATACATAGTATCTTATATAGTATATAAAAGTATCATATATAGTAACTTACTTTATATATTTATATATAATTCTATTATAACCAAATCTTATTAAATAATCTATTTATATCTATCTGAATACCTTTTTGCTTGTTGTTTTATTGATCTATTTATCCATCTATCAGCCAGTCTGTCCTCTTATCTATTTGCCAACAGCTACCATGAGGTGGCTAGGTGGCACTGTGGATAGAGCAATGCCCTTAGCGTCTGGAAGACTGACTTCAAATCTTATCTCAGACACTCACTAGCTGTGTGACTCCGGGCAAGTCACCTAATCCTTTTTGCTTCAGTTCTTCATCTATAAAACCAACTGGAAAAAGAACTGGAAAATCACTCCAGTATCTTTGCTAAGAAAATCCCAAATAGGATCACAGAGAGGTGGAGACCACAGAGAGTTGGAATGCCTGAACTGACTGAACAACAACAGGGAGGTTTGATTAATATTGTTGTTCTCGGTGATTGGAGTTATCTAATAGTAGAATGCAATGCTTTGAGGACAAGTGAGTTCATTATCACTGGATATCTCCAATTAGAAGCTAGATGATGGTTTGTTGCAGATGTTGTAAAGGGAGCTCCTGTTTAGGTGTGGATTTGAATTTGATGATCTCTCAAGTGCCCTTCCAATTCTGGGATGCTATAATTCTATGCACATCTCATTTTGTTTTCAGATTTAATATTATATAATCCTTTTATACTCTCTATTGTATTAAATTCTATCTTATTGTAATATATGAGGGAGGCAGAGAAGAGTGATGATTGAAGTGGTGGGAAAAGGACATATGTTGATGAGAGTTATATGGAAGGGGATGTATAGAGGCAAAGTACCCACCAAAGGAGGGTTCTCACACCCAGAGCAAAGTGTTGGGGAAAGTGATCTTAGCAAATGAAGCCACAAAGAAGACTTTCTACTGGAACATATTAGCTATGTTAAGCAATAGGAACAACATACTGCTCCCATCTGAGAGACTCAAGGAGCAAGAATGATGGACCTCCTGGGCCTTACTTTTAAATGTGGCTTTCACCTGCTGAAGTGAGGTAGGTCAATAATCTATCATTAGAGTCATGTACATGATGGAAATTGATGCCTGCATGAGCCAGAAATGACAGTTTCATTCCTTTCTATGTGAATCAGGCTTTGCTTTAAGTGGTACCTTTCATCAGGGAGCTGAAACCATAGCAAAGGTAACCTTACTCAGAGGTGAAGTAGGCAACCACCTACACAAATGTTTTTTTCTTTAAAGTAGTACCTTGAAACACTCTCAGTCATCCTTCCTCACCCATTCTAGCTTTATGAGGCCCAAAATTATTTTAAGGGAAGACAAAGCTTTTCATTCCACAGTGAAAATTAAGGCTTTAAATAACAGTAAAGAATAATAAGTGACTGACTAAGTTGGCTTGTAAACTACAGGCTTTTGTTTGTTTTTGTTCAGTCATTTTCAGTCCTGTCTGACTCTTCATGACCCCATTTGGAGTTTTCTTGGCAAAGATACTGGAGTGGTTTGTTATTTCCTTCTCCAGTTCATTTTACAGATAAGGAAGTGAGGGAAAGAGGGTTAAGCCATTTGCCTGGCCAGGGTTACACAGCTAGTAAGTGTCTGAGGTCAGATTTGTTCTCAGGAAGATAAGTCTTCCTGACTCTAGGCCTGGCACTCTATCCACTGTGCCATCTAGCTGTCCAAACTATAGTTTAAGGAGTGTCAATACATAGGAAACGTATACCTAGAACACAAGGTGTCTGCCAAGATCTTAAGAACCAACCTGTGAATGCAAGTGAAAGTCAGAGGAAGCAGCACAAAGGAAGGCTCCACCAAGCATTTAACATATATGACATCATTTGATTATTCTGTGAACATGCACAGGTCCTATAGGTATAAAATATAACTCATCTTTGTGTAGGTTTTAAGGTTTGCAAAATGATTTGTTCACAGCCCCTTCCTCCACTCCACAGCTAGTGACTTCTCTCTAAGATTACTTCACATTTACCCTGAATATATGTTGAATATACATCATTATTTACATACTGTCTCCCTCATTAGAGTGTGAGCTCCATGAATGCAAATGACATGTTTTGGCTTTTATTTCTATCTCCAATGCCTTGCACAGTGATTGGCACAGATAGGCACTTAATAAGTACTTTATCTGAGAAACTGTCTCATTTGAGGAATGGCTGAACAAGTTGTTGTATATGATTGTCATGGAATTCCACTGTGCTATAAGAAATGATGTGCTTTTGGATTTTAGAAAAACATGGATAGACTTGCAGGAAATAATGAAGAGTGAAATGGGCAGAAACAAGAGAATTTTGCATACAGTAACAGCAATATTAAGAACAATTTTGAGTGACTAAGTTACAAATACCCAAATTAACTACAAAGGACCTATGAAAGAATACTCTATCTACGTAGATAAATAAGTGTGTGTGTGTGTGTGTGTGTGTGTGTGTGTGTGTGTGTGTAATGGTAGCCATCTCTAGGGCAGGGGCAGAGAATAAAAAAGGAAAAAAAAAGAAAATTACAAGTTAACTTTTTATATATTTAAAAGTAGTAGCAAGTTGTACATAATAGATTTGTAGTTTCATGTGCAATCAATCATTTTATTCTACTATGGTATGGAAATGCTTGTTTTATTTCATACATCAAAAATAGAAAAATTAAAAAATAAGTACTTTTAGATAATTTGAACAATGTAAGAGATAGGTAGTGCAAGTTTTATTATCCCCATCATGCAGATGAGGAAATGGAGGCTGACAGAAACTACTATTTTCTAATGATAAGCACCAGAGGTATTATTTGAACCTATAACTCCTTAATACAGGTCCCCCAACCACTCAATGACAACTTTCTAAAATGTGAATACCTTTGGAGTGAAAACAGATTGTTTTCCAATTTCTATTCATACCAAGTTGTGGCATCAGATTCAAACTAAATTACTTATATCACATCCTTCTCAGCTTTTGATTAGAAAGAAGAGATGATAGTCACTTGGGGAAGGAAATAGGGTTGGAGGAGGAAAAAGAGTAGAATGGAAGCAACAAAAACAAGCTTTCACCACCTGTAAATTTTCCTTGGGGCTAATCCTAGTGTATAGGATTTCCAACTTTCAATTGTGAGACTAAGGGACAGAAATGATAGCAGGGATATTGTGTTCAGAATAACTGACTTACTAGACCCATCCTCATGAGAAGTAGAAAGGGATATGTGAAGGATCAGAGATTTTGAGCAAGAAGAGACCTACTCAACCACATAAGTAATAAGTTACAAACATAGAAACAGAAACCAGGTCTTCTCTCTCCAAATACAGGGTCCTTTCCTTCTGGCCTGCCTACTTTACAAAGTTATTAAGGGGACAAAAGGAAAGAATGAATATGAAAATATCTTCTAATCATCAAATTATAAAAGGTAATTATTAACATGATAAATAGCCATATTTTCCACATATTCCATATAATTAATAATAATTAATACATAATTAATAGCCCTACCTGACTCACCGTACTCAATATTTTCAAACTGATCTATGATTTCATAGATGCAGATGTGTTCTTCACTGATGTGGATTCCAACCCTTTTTGCATGCCCATTCTATGTGACTCTTGTCCATATGCTCCCATAAATTCCCCATCAGGAATCTGCCCAACTTTCTGGGGAGCTTCCTTATTTTCTTCTGACATCATAATGATAACAGAGGATCACATAAGCCATCCAGTTGCTATCTTTTCCTCTTGCTACATTGCCAGACCACTTCTATTTTTTTATACATTTCTTTGATGATGTCCTTTCTTCAATTTTCTTTGGCATTGCTTAGTTGTGTTGGAGCCTGCTCGTGCCCACCACCTTTCCATTACTCTCTGAGGGATAATTTAAATTCATCAGAGAATGTGATTGTTCCATGACTTGCAGCCAGATAGTAACATTGGTAGAATAGTACTTGTATTAAAAATTGGGGCTTTCATTCATCAAGATGTTTGTAATGCTTAAAGGAACT